>NW_025936089.1:283397-317270 GCF_000764305.2 Hyalella azteca | reverse complement strand
CCTCAGTGCATCCACGCGCACCTCAGTGCATCCACGCGCACCTCAGTGCATCCACGCGCACCTCAGTGCATCCACGCGCACCTCAGTGCATCCACGCGCACCTCAGTGCATCCACGCTTAATTTCTGCGCCATTTCATCCATACACACTCCTCTATTTCTCCCGTATATCTCTCACTTTCATTACTCTTCAATTCTCACATATTCCTCCTCTCCCTCACTCCCATCACTCATCTCCCTCACTCCTCTCTCCCTCACTCCCATCTCCCTCACTCTCATCTCCCCTCTCCCTCACTCCCCTCTCCCTCACTCCCATCTCCCATCTGCCTCAATCCTCTCTCCCTCACTTCCCCCTCTCTCACTCCACTCTCCCCTCTCCCTCCCCTCACCCCACGTTGGTTTACGACCCTCGCCTAATGAGCGGGGGTGGGGGGGGGCTATAAGCTGTCTCTTATACACATCTAGATGTGTATAAGAGACAGGCCCTATACCGACCCTTACTGCCTAGACACACAGCCCTATACCGACCCTTGCTGCCTAGACACACAGCNGGTATTTATACGTGCCCCTGAACGTTATTTGTTGTGTGGTTTGGTTATTACTTGCCCCGGTATTTATACGTGCCCCTCGGCGTTATTTGTTGTGTTGTTTGGTTATTACTTGCCCCGGTATTTATACGTGCCTTGAGCGTTATTTGTTGTGTGGTTTGTTTATTACTTGCCCCGGTATTTATACGTGCCCTGAGCGTTATTTGTTGTGTAGTTTGGTTATTACTTGCCCGGTATTTATACGTGCCCTGAGCGTTATTTGTTGTGATGTTTGGTTATTACTTGCCCCGGTATTTATACGTGCCCTGAGCGTTATTTGTTGTGTAGTTTGGTTATTACTTGCCCCGGTATTTATACGTGCCCCTGCTGGTTATTTGTTGTGTAGTTTGGTTATTACTTGCCCGGTATTTATACGTGCCCCTGCTGGTTATTTGTTGTGTTGTTCGGGATTTACTTGCCTTCATATTTATACATGAAATATTCATATTTTCGTTACATGACGTCATGTATGACGTTGTGTGTGGAGAGCGTGACGTTAGACACGTATTATTTACACGTGTTATTGTGCGTGTAGGAGTGCGTGAACACGTGTAATTGTTCATGTGAGCACGTAGACACATGCGACGTTGTCGTACAGGGGTGGGAGGGGGCGGTATCCCCAAGGGGGCGCGTGTGCCCCCTTAAACAAAATCCACGGGCGCTGCAAGTTGCTTAACTGCAATGTAAGGAGCCGCTGCAGTGCTGTACAGTACTGCTGTGCCACAACTTTGCTAGGAGTTAACTCAGTGTTAGTTAACATTGCTCAGAGTTAACTGCAGTGAAACAACTTTGCTCAGAGTCAAAGAGGGTCAAAGACTGGAACAAAGGCAGCAGCAAAAACTGGATCAAAGACTGGACCAAAGGCAGCAGCAAAAACTGGATCAAAGACTGGACCAAAGGCAGCAGCAAAAACTGGATCAAAGTCAGCACCAAAGATTAGACCAAAGGCAGCACCAAAGATTAGACCAAAGGCTGCACCAAAGATTAGACCACAGGCATCAACAAAGACTAGATCTAAGGCAGCAACAAAGACTGGAACAAAGGCATAAACAATGACTTGACCAAAGGCAGCAGCAAAGACTAGACCTAAGGCAGGATTAATAACAAGAACGAAGGCGTCAAATAACATCTTAACGAAGCTTCGTAATTATATTTCTAATAACTAACCTGTAAGCTCGGATTTATAATGATATGTAGAACAAATAACTTGTCAACTAACTTCTATTCTACTACGGCCATAAAATAACCTGTTAACTAACTTTTATTCTGATAAGGTTATTGAATTTCCTATTAATATCCTTTATTCTACTACGGTTATTAAATAGCCTGTTAACTAACCTTTATTTTTTATTTTCATGTGAGTTCTTCCTTCACGACTGCAGGTTTTGACGCGACTTAGCGTGAGTAGATCACCGGTAGATTAGATCATGTCTGGAGTAGATCACCAGTAGATTAGATCATGGCTGGAGTAGATCACCAGTAGATTAGATCATGTCGGTAGATTAGATCATGTCTGGAGTAGATCACCGGTAGATTAGATCATGGCTGGAGTAGATCACCGGTAGATTAGATCATGGCTGGAGCAGATCAGGACTGTTCAAAATTATTGTATTCTCACACAATAAACCTATTTTCCCACAAATTTTGAGTTTTTTTTCAGGGGTATATTAGATCATGGCTGGAGTAAATCCATAACTGTAAAGATCCATAACTGTAAACCAACTCGTCCACTTAGTAGCCACCACACAACCTGCGATGTAATAATATTGAAATATGTTGCCTCGTTTCCAGAAAGCCATTTCCTCATTTCTATCCTCTACATCCCGCTATTTGACTTCAATTTTCACCCCCATCATTACCACCTCTCGCTTTGCCATACCTCCACGGTGGTACTGATGTGTACTCCCGAGCCACCATCACCGTCATCACCAATGTGATGGCGGTGATGGTGGCCCCCATTCTCCCCTCATCCCCTTAACCTACCCTATAACCCCCCACTTGGGGTGTAGTAGCCCCGGTATGTCGCCCCATGTCCCCCGACAGGCGCATTAGAGGCCAGGTATTATGCAGCAGCGAGGCCACCTCCACAGCCGGTGACGGCTTCGTCTGTGCATTTAAATTACCCTAAAATAAAAAAATACCCTAAAGTATAAAAATTACCCCTAAGGTAAAAAAATACCCGGTGATTCAAAAACTGCTTGACTCTACATATATGAGTTGAGTAAGTTTTACCTTTTGACTCAATTGGCTCTATAAAACTCACTATAAAATAAAAAAATTGCGCCTAATACGTATATTCCTGGTCTTGTCTTGACAAATTTCAGTAAATAAAAACAGTTACAATAAAAATTTCCCTAGAATTACACATTACCGAAAAAGTGTAGTTTTGGGTTTCCGTTTGTATTTTTATTTAGTAATTTGTATTTATTTTAGCCAAAATACAAAAAAATTCTATTTATGGGTATACATTTTTCGTTTCACAGCTATAAGTATTAATTATGTTGAACGTTCATATATTTTCTTATATATCATATATATTGTTCTTCATTTATAACTGTTGTTCGTATCATAGATTTGCATGTCTTTGTATTTTCTTGTATGTTTGTTAGTGTGTGTTTGACTGAGCATGGGTGTTTTCCTGTGTTGTGCGAGTGTGTTTGCGTGAATTGCGTGTGTGTCTGTGTAGGTGTCTGCCTTTGTATGTGTTTGCCTGTCTCTGAATTTTCCTGTATCTTTATGAGTGTGTGTTTGCCTGTGTGCATGGATGTTTTTTTTGTGTTGTGAGAGTGTGTTTGCGTGAATTGTGTGTGTGTCTGTGTAGGTGTTTGCCTTCGTATGTGTTTGGCTGTCTCTAAATTTTCCTGTATCTTTATGAGTGTGTGTTTGACTGTGTGCATGGATGTTTTCCTGTTTTGTGTGGGTGTGTTTGCGTGAATTGCGTGTGTGTCTGTGTAGGTGTCTGCCTGTCTGCGTGTGTGTTTGCATGTCTGTATTTTGCTGTATGTTTACGAGTGTGTATTTGCCTGTGTGCATGGATGTTTTCGTGTGTTGTGCGAGTTCATTTACGTGAATATCGTGTGTATCTGTGTAGGTGTCTGCTTTCTTATGTGTTTGGCTGTCTCTGAATTTTCCTGTATCTTTATCAGTGTGCCTGCCTGGGTGTATTTGTCTGTATTTTGCTGTATGTTAACGAGTGTGTGTTTGCCTTTGTGCAAGGATGTTTTCGTGTGTTGTGTGAGTGTGTTTGCGTGTCACAACGTAAGAGGTCGCACCAAATTCTTCATGATCCATCGAAGGCTGACGTCAGCGCTGTCGTAGCTTTGAGAATTGCTGATGCTGCGACCGCTGACACTTTGCAGCGCTTACACTCAGAGAAACGTGCGAGACTTTGACCAAAATGCGACGCACTGCTTGCTTTGTCTGACTCATCGTGACCCAGTCTGGCCTGGCCTAAAAAGTGTCAGTGCTATATTCCGCTCTCTTTTTGTGCTGTGGGTAAGAAAGTGTTTCGTTATTTGGTCCAAGTGACCCATTATTTTTCTGAGCGCACCAACACTTCGTAGTGCCTGCAACTTTCGAGTGCATAAGGCAGAATTATTGGCGGATTATAGGTGGCCAAACTTCATGCGTGATAATGATAATCTGCCTTCATTATTGCTGGTCATATTTGACCATTCAGTGGTTTTTGTGGTTGGCGGGATTTGATCTAATTTTTATGTTCAGCTTTGACTAAAATTTTCGACAGGGTTTTCGAAAGTATCGAAATGGCACACGGTTTTCGGGCTTCGAAATTTGATTTTAAAATTAGTGTTCCTACGATCATTTGCGAGGTTGAATGATATTGAAAAATTCCTAAGTTGATTTGGAAGCTTGGAAGTGAAAAGCATGGTCAAATATCTAACGGCTGTCACATATGTAAGATGTCGTTTCACTGGCAGTCGTAACTCGTAAGTGTGATACATTTGAATGAATTTTAATTGACTTTGTATTAAGTTAGAAATACAGCAATTATACTTCAATGCCATAAAAATACTCAAATCAACTGATACATTTAACGTTGGGAAAATATCTCGGTAATGACAATACTCCATTGCTACAATAATATTTCAATACCATGATTACATTTCAAGACCATGGTATTACTTCAATACCACAATAATACCTCATCATATTACTGCTGCACACTCCTGAATGAGCTGTATATCTCTGTTTCTGTATTAAACACAACTGCGCTTGTTGATCTCGAGCTTACCTAAGTTCTTTGAACTTCAAGATCAGAACTTCATCGAAGTTGATCATGTCATCGACACGGCGTTCCTGAGTTCTTGCAAACATGCATTCGAAGTGAGTCACAAAACATTATTCCCGTTATATTGTAAACTTTATTCTCGATATTCATTTCATTTTATAAGCATTAATTTGTTGTTATATAATCTTTTCCCCATTATATATCGCTTCCAATTAGATACAAATAGTAAAAAAATATCTTCCGTCCACCTGGCATCACCCACGATTTGTAACGGGTTTTACAATTCATGTGAAATATTTCAATATGAACATTAAAGAATGTAATGAGGAAGTTCAAATAAGGAACATCGATGCATGTAATTTTAAGTTTTCCTCACATACAAATCAGACTTGGCCCGAATATTAAATTTAGTAGCATTTGTGAGTGACTTATATGATTGTCTTTATTTCAAGCCACGTTTGTGACTTGTCTTTATTTCAAGCCACGTTTGTGACTTGTCTTTATTTCAAGCCACGTTTGTGACTTGTATTTATTTCAAGCCACGTTTGTGACTTGTATTTATTTCAAGCCACGTTTGTGAGTGACTTGTCTTTATTTCAAGCCACGTTTGTTCGTAGTCTTGTCTTTATTTCAAGCCAGATTTGTTCGTAGTCTTGTCTTTATTTCAAGCCAGATTTGTTCGTAGTCTTGTCTTTATTTCAAGCCAGATTTGTTCGTAGTCTTGTCTTTATCTCAAGCCAGATTTGTTCGTAGTCTTGTCTTTATTTCAAGCCAGATTTGTTCGTAGTCTTGTCTTTATCTCAAGCCAAATTTGTTCATAGTCTTGTCTTTATTTCAAGCCAAATTTGTTCGTAGTCTCCCTCAGTTTTACGACGCGCGCTGTGTGTGTAAAGTCGCTCGTTAACTCGCTGCTGCTGCTGGCCACACTCGCTACACTCTTACTTTTGTACTCGTGAAATTTTGCGGTACCTTTATAGGTATTTATTTAACCAAAGAAATCTGCGTGCGTTTTATTTCATCACTCACTTCACGAATTTCACCTCGCACGATTACTTTCACTTGATAATATGTGGATTTCGTGCGCCTTACTTTCATTTCTTAATATGCAAATTTCGTGCACTTTAATTTAATTTCTCAATTAACGAATTTCGCGCACTCTTACTGAAATTTATGTGAATTTCGGCGGGCGGCGGGTGATTGGGCGTCAGGTGGCGAGACGTCGAGTGGCGAGTGGTGGAGGCCGGTTGATGGATGCCGGGCTCCATGTGGCGGGTGATGTGACGCTGTGCGTCGGGTGGCGGGCGCCACGTGGCGGGTGGCGTGGCGGTAGGTGGTGGGCGCCGTGCGTCGAGTGACGTGGTGGTAGGTGGCGTGCGTCGGGCGGCGGGCGGCGGGTGGTGGGCGCCGTGCGTCGGGTGACGTGGTGGTAGGTGGCGTGCGTCGGGCGGCGGGCGGCGGGTGGTGGGCGCCGTGCGTCGAGTGACGTGGTGGTAGGTGGCGTGCGTCGGGCGGCGGGCGGCGGGTGGCGGGCGTCGGGTGATGTGACGCCGGGCGTCGGGTGGCGGGTGGCGAGTGGCGGGTGGCGGGCGGCAGGCGGCGGTGTAGCGAGATAGCGCGTCACGCGCGAGCTGGTCTGTATGGACGCTATCGCTCATCACTGGCGCTGACGCTGCGATGTCAGCGCCAGCAGCTCCTGCTGATCCTGCCTCTGTCTCTGCCAGCCAAATCCATAGCAATTAATATAAATCCTTCATAAACATTATTTATGAATGGTAATAAATACTTATAGTAATTAATACAGATACTTGTTATATAACATTTGTATGTCATTTAACGTAGCACGTAATAAGCGATTATCACATGATGTGTGCCAGCATCACATGATGTGTGCCAGCATCACATGTGTGCCAGCATCACATGATGTGTACCAGCATCACATGATGTGTGCCAGCATCACATGATGTGTGCCAGCACCACATGATGTGTGCCAGCATCACATGATATGTGCCAGCACCACATGATGTGTGCCAGCATCACATGATGTGTGCCAGCATCACATGATGTGTGCCAGCATCACATGTGTGCCGGCATCACATGATGTGTGCCAGCATCACATGATGTGTGCCAGCATCACATGATGATGTAGTTTAGCAAACACGTCACGACGTAGCCATGTGTACGTCGTCACACACGCGACTGCGCGTCGCTATCGTGTATATTCTGTGTGACAGTTATGGCCTATGTGTGATGTGTGGCCACGAGGGAAGAGTGTGTGAGGGGAGAGTGTATGAGGGGAGAGTATACGAGGCAAGATGGCGCCTGTGAAGATTCCCTCGAAAATTCAGACTTTTTCTTGGGAATCTTGATGATTTGAGAATTTTTTTATCATGTGATAATGATGTTTTAATTATATTACATTTGTTATATTAATCATAATGATGTGTTAGTTTTATGACTTTTATGACATAATATAACGAATGTGGTAACAATAATGACAGTTTTTTATTATATTAATAGATCTAATAATAAAATAGCGTAAGCATGGCATCTCTCACATCAAAACGCACCTAGATATACAATTGGACTTTGTATTTCTTAATCATTTGAATTCTGTACACCGTTTAGCATTCATACACTCCGAGAAATAAGTGATACTTTGACCAATATTTACGATGCATTATTTTCGTTGTTTGACAACTGCGTATCAGTGCTACGTCCGCTCTATGCTCGTGCAGCGGTCAAGAAAGTGTGTCACGATTTGGACAATGTGACCCATTCATTTTCTTGATTGTATGATGCTAATTTATTACGGTTATTTTAGGTGAGTCTCTGCCCTCTGTACGACGTATGTGCTCATACACTGAGAGAAATGGGCGGGTCTGGATGACCCACTTTGATGAGTCAACCGCGTCCGAAAATCGATGCACTTTTTTGACTCACTTGCCCCATTTGTGGGTCATACTGACCCATTAAATTTCAAGCATGACTCACTTGTGGCGTTTAATCGCTCTGACGCTCAGATGCTAACTACGTATCCATGCTACGGGTGGCGTCATAAGGGATTTGACGTCACAAGTGAGTCATGCCTGGAATTTAATGTGTCAGTATGACCCACAAATGGGGCAAGTGAGTCAAAAAAGTGCATCGATTTTCGGACGCGGTTGACTCATCAAAGTGGGTCATCCAGACCCGCCCATTTCTCTCAGTGTAGCGCCCTCTGTACGACGTATGTGCTCATAGCTCCCTCTGTACGACGTATGTGCTCATAGCTCCCTCTGTACGACGTATGTGCATTAGCAGCGACAGTCTTCCTGTTCACTTTACTGTCACAAATCACTGTCTGTACCGTCTGCACTTGACGGGCCAACACTGCTCGTCTGTCTGTCCGTCCTTCCATCCGTCTGTTTCTGACAGGCGACTATGACAGGCGTCTGTTCAGCTGTCGTGCTCAGCCACTTCAATGTCTCTTCAATTATTTAGTTTATATTAAAAAAATAAAAAGCTTCATTTTTTAATTTTAAGCAAGGTACAGAATTCGTTTATAGGGACTGGGGATTCGCATACATATTGTTTTTGTATAGTTATCTGTAATTGTGTGGCTGCGCTTGTGAATGGGCATGTTTGTGCACTGCTATGTGCTGATGTTAGATGTTTTTCCGAATATCTAAATATATCTAAATATTCATCAGGTATGTGTTGCTGCAGGTATGTGTTGGTGCAGGTATGTGTTGGTGCAGGTATGTGTTGGTGCAGGTATGTGCTGGTGCAGGTATGTGTTGGTGCAGGTATGTGTTGGTGCAGGTTAAAGCCACAGGTCCCCAGGCTGTCATCAAATCCTCGTTTGCTCCACACCAACAGCCTGATGAAGTGCCTCCCCTCCCCCCCCTGCCATACTATACGTTTTATAGTCCATAAATTTTGACAGAATTCTTATACCAATATTAATGGTATAATACTCATTGATAAATCGTTATTGATTCTTTAATGTTAAAGTCACGTCAATTAGTTTTCTTTTTCATTTATTTCATTTATTTTATCTAAATGAACAAATGAATCTAAATGAAATGAATATCCGTTATGAACAATTCGGTGTTCAACTATAGACGCCACGCTTGTGTAACTGGATCACATACTCGTGATAATCTTTAATTTTATCTTCATGAATTCAAAGTTTCTTTTTATGAAAACCTTTTAGTGAATTTTCGATGAAATAATATTTAATATCAAAGTTTTTATTCGTGTTACACCATTTCCGTCTTATTTTGCCACAACCTCTCCGCGGGATATGTTCCAAAGCTGCTCTTTTACACTAATAAATGATTTATTTATTATCATGCTTCGCTTCTTCGGAACAATCTTGTAATTGACACACATTTTCTTTCATTCTCAGCATATCCTCTTTTCGAGCTTTTATTTCACTCCCCCATCTCTACTCTCCCCTCTGAACTCTCCCCTCACTCTCTCTCTGAACTCTCCTCTCTAAACTTCCTTTTCACTCTCCCTTCACCACCCTCACCCCGCACTTTTTCCATATCTCCCCTCGCTCTTACCTTATCCTGCCGTCACCCTCCTCTCACTCTCCCCTCATCCTCCCCTCTTCCTACCCTCATTCTCCCCTCAGTCTTCCCTCACTCTCCCCTCATCCTCCCCTCACTCTCCCCTCACTCCTCAATCTGGGCTGGTCGGCGCTGACAGGTGCAGCATCTCGAGACTGCCGCGGCATTCCCGGCAAGACGTGGGAAATGTCTTGCTTTTACGTAATTGCATGCCGTACGCAAGCCTAACTGCTTAATTAAGTCTACCTAACTTGCCGCGTAGCCGCCGGACAGACGCTGCCAAGCCAGACGTCGCTTCAAACCCGACGCTAGTCAACGACGTTCTGATTTGCGACGTACTGAGGCGACGTTCTGATCGTGATTTTGGAGCGGCAGCAATATCAAATTCTCGATTTAAGAGACTGCAGCCAAATCTAGTTTCTGATTTTGAAGAGGCTAGAAAGATTAAGTTTTGTATTCAGGAGTGGGCATGCTGAGCTAGTTTGCAATTTTGGATGGGTCAGAAGGATCAAGTTCTTGAATTAAGATTGCTCAGACACAGAAGTTTTCGATGTATGATTATAAAGATAGGTTAAGTTTACTATTCAGGATCTGTAGTGGTCAGTTTTGCTTGTGATTTGGGAGAGGTCATACCTACTAAAAATTATTTATATTTTCATGTAGAAAATCTCCCATTCAGATGTGTACATTCAAAGTCCAATGTTCAGCATGAAAAGGTGTTATCTACGACATAAGTATACAAATTTTAAACCAAAGTTGTATAAGCGAAAATGTCATATTTCGAAGTCCGTAACCAACATGTGGACACTACCAGTCCACCTCAACAGACCGCACCTACTCGCTTTTGCACCTCATCGTCAACGTCAGAAGATAGTTGTTAATGCCACCCGCGGACATCTCAAGATTGTTACCACGTTCCCAGAATGTCTTGAGATTGTTCTAGAGTTCCTTGGACGGGCGGAGATTGTTGCCGCAGACAACTTGAGATTGTTCTCACACGTCCAGAACGTCTTGAGATTGTCCAGAGGCAAGTGATTTCTGATGTAGCTTTGTTCTGGGGCTGGCGAAACAAACGTCTTCGAATATTGCAGCGTCATCTCGCACCAACAAGCGATGTGTCGGCCGCGGTCTAGGCACAATTAAACTCAGCCTACCTAATCAAAATCATATTCGAATCGCCAACGACCGACCATTATAGGTATAATTGCCTCTGACTTTCTCACTTGGTTTTTGATTTTTATACTGTTTTTGTTGCTTGACAATCCCGGGAAAGTTACTTTGTGAATTGGCCACGAACGACGATCTGAAAGAAAGTGGGCAAAAATGGCCTACAATCGGCCTATGATTTTCCACTCTTTTTATGTTTTCTGAGCTTGATGATCCCTCATATTAATATTTTCGCACCCATTTAAATTACAATAAATTATTGGATGACTGACCTTCGTGCCAGAATCTTCAATATTATCTAAAAAAATTGCGAATTGTGATGAACGATTTTTTAACTTACTAACATTTGGTGTTCTAGACTTACCATTCATTATCGTGACATTACCATCTGGTATTCTCTGCTGTGTAAATTCATACATACGTCTGATCGCATTTGCTTATGCGCATATAGTACTTCAAATAATTCAGCAATTCACGAGAATAGTCCGCACATGTAAGCAGCTTGTTAAAAATAAATATTATTTAATTGATATTACTTATTTGTTGGCTTAGAATAGAGAGAAGATATCTGACCTTAAAAAATGCTTATTACACGATGAAAAAACTCGGTAGCATATGACCTCATTGGCAGCACAGTTGTCGCCGATAAAACGGCCAAGATTTTTATCACGGAGTGTGATTTTAATTTGTCGACAGAGTGCCTGAACTTTAGTACCGCACGTGGCACCTTCTAAATCCCACAAACCGTGTCACTGTCTTCTGAAAAACTCACGCTACGTCGCTCTGATTAGTGTCACTCTGGTTATTGTAACTCTGTTTCTCTGCTTAGTGTAGTCTGAGTAGAGCAGCTTTATTGTAACTCTGTTTCTCTGCTTAGTGTAGCCTGAGTAGAGCAGCTCTGTCGCTCTGCTTAATGTCACTCTGGGTATTGTAACTCTGTTTCTTTGCTTAGTGTAGTCTAAGTAGAGCAGCTCTGTCGCTCTGCTTAGTGTCACTCTGGGTATTGTTACTCTGTTTCTCTGCTTAGTGTAGTCTGAGTAGAGCAGCTCTGTCGCTCTGCTTAGTGTCACTCTGGGTATTGTTACTCTGTTTTTCTGCTTAGTGTAGTCTGAGTAGAGCAGCTCTGTCGCTCTGCTTAGTGTCACTCTGAGTATTGTTACTCTGTTTCTTTGCTAAGTCTGAGTAGAGCAGCTCTGTTGCTCTGCTTAATGTCACTCTGGGTATTGTTACTCTGTTTCTCTGCTTAGTGTAGTCTGAGTAGAGCAGCTCTGTCGCTCTGCTTAATGTCACTCTGGGTATTGTAACTCTGTTTTTCTGCTTAGTGTAGTTTGAGTAGAGCAGCTCTGTCGCTCTGCTTAGTGTCACTCTGGTTATTGTAACTCTGTTTCTCTGCTTAGTGTAGCCTGAGTAGAGCAGCTCTGTCGCTCTGATTAGTGTCACTCTGGTTATTGTAACTCTGTTTCTCTGCTTAGTGTAGTCTGAGTAGAGCAGCTCTGTCGCTCTGCTTAGCATTACTCAGCTTAGTGTAGTCTTGAGTACATTAGCTCACTCATCTGCTACTAATGTCATTAAGTTAACTAAGAAGTACGTTATATTACAGGCTGTCTCTCTAGTGCTTCATAGCTGTAACCGCAACAATAAGTCAAAGGAATATTATTCATAATATTATTATATTATCAGCATTATTATTATTATAATATATAATTATTTGCGTTGCTAGAGGTATAGCGAGTGTAGTTGAAAACATGTGCTTGAGTAAAAGACATGCGATGTAGCTGTAGACATGCGATGTAACTGTAGACATGTGATGTAGCTGTAGATGTGTGATGTAGTTGTAGCTGTAGACATGTGATGTAACTGTAGCTGTAGACATGTGACGTAGCTGTAGCTGTAGACATGTGATGCAGCTGTAGCTATGGACATGTGATGTAGCTGTAGACACGTGATGTGGCTGTAGCTGTAGACATGTGATGTAGCTGTAGCTGTAGACACGTGATGTAGATGTAGCAGTAGCCTCTAAGGCAGAATCAGTGGCTAGAATAGCTCGGGTGTTCCACCGTGATGGCTTTATTGCTACACCTGTTCGGGTGACGTGGTGACGATGCTGATGGTGATGGTGATGATAGTGACTGTGCATGATGGTGATGATGGTGATGATAGTGACGATGCTGATGGTGATGATGGTGACGAGATCGTGACTGATAGCTGATGTTATCGTCGCTATCATAATAAGGATTCTCGCTTCCAATCATTTTACTCTTATTATACAAAATTTCACAACTTAAAGTATTTGTATCGCTAGAGGATCGTAACTAGGCCAATTAAATTGGTTAATATATATTGCTTCATTAACCAATTGATCAACTGTTAAACCATTAAGCAGACTAATATTAACAGACAATAGCACATAGTCTGTTAATATTAGTACAGTTGGGCAGACGTTGGTCTTAACGCGCGTTATGGAAAAAAAGAGTGTAATTCTTTTTATAAATAAATTTATTAGCCATACTTAATTTTTTAAATTTTGTGTAAAAGACTTTTTCGGTGTGTGTAAAAATTAGATTCCAAAGAGACATTTTATTCAATTTGTATGGCGTTTCGCATAATAATCATAATCATTATTTATAATCAAGTGAAACTAAAGGTTTTTTAAAGCTTGAGATTTTGAGGTATTTCATCCAGTGAGTGTAAAACGCAGATGATGCGAAGTGAATAATTATGATCTTATTCATGATAATAATCTTATTTATGATTATAATCTTATTTATGATTATAATCTTATTTATGATTATAATCATATTTATGATTATAATCTTATTTATGATTATAATCCTAACTGGTTCTTCTTACCGCTACATATTTGACGAATAATTGTTAATTTAATTAATTGTTTTTGCTTAATTGGGGCGAATATTGATGTTAAATAATTTATTGTTTAAGCAATTAATTACTTAGTTAATTGTCGAGCTCATATGTTGGTCACAATGATCGCTGAGAACCTGCCGTCGCGAGGGTAAAGAAGGTTAAAAAGAGAGGGTAAAAGATGGTAAAGAGAGGGTAAAAGATGGGAAAGAGAGTGTAAAAGATGGGAAAGAGAGGGTAAAAGAAGAGAAAGAGAGGATAAAGAGGAAATAGAAGGTAAAATAAAAGAAAGAGAGGGTAAATGAAAAGAAAGAGATTGTAAGAGAAAGGAAAAAGAGGGCAAAAGAAGGGAAAGAGAGGGTAAAGAAAGGAAAGAGAGGGCAAAAGAAGGGAAAGAGAGGGTAAAGAAAGGAAATAGAAATAAAAGAAAAGAAAGAGAGGGTAAGGGAAAGGAAAGACAGGATAAAAGAAAGAAAAGAGAGGGTAAATGAAGGGAAGTAAAGGGCACAAGTGTACCCATGTTCTAAGGCAACAATTGTCGTGTCTCCCCACCACCGGGTGCAGGCAATAGTTCAGTTTGACAGCTTGGCGGCGCTCACACCCCAACAATGGGGAGGACCAATTCCTCCCCACCCCTTTAACCCCTTACCTCCCCACCCCTTTACCCCACACCTCCCCACTCCTTTACCCCCTACCTCCCCACCCCTTTACCCTCGTACCTCTCGTCTTACTCATCACGGTTTCCTCATTTCCGTCATTTACCCATCATGATTTCATCATCGATATTCCCATAGATGCATGTCCATTCATCCACTACCGGTATATCCTTAATAGTGTATAAATGATAATTGCATGAATGGCGTTTCCATACATCCAATTGGGCAGGTCACATTCTCATTCATCCTTTCCTCCAATTTTTGGTCTCAAGTCAATTTTAGTTTTTGCTTACATATGCGTGCTGTTTATTTCTTTCGATTAATTTTTAAGTCGTAAATATTTAGTTACGAAATAATCAGCAAGTAAGAAGGTGTCGCAGATTAGGTGTAAAAATACTATTAAATATTTTGTTATGTAATTACAGATGAAACTTAAGAACTTGAAATTTATCAAACTGATTATTTAGCTTCAGGCCGCAACTTTTGAAAGTTCGCTGAGTGAATCTGCTTCTTGCATTCCAACCTCACACTGTAACGAAAAACTATGAAAAAATTTTCCACAATGTTAACCTCTGTGGAGAATTAACCTTTGTTAACCTCTAACACTAACCTCTCCTAGGATTCCCAACGCTAACATGATCTAGGCCTATACTTTCAAAATCCGATAAGTGAACATAAGTACTTATATGCTCTATTTTCTTGTCTATGATTGGTGGATTTTGCTTGAAAGGCCCTCAATGATTGGTTGATGAACTAACGATCACTTAACTTTTTTTGAAAGTATAGTGAACGTAAGTACTTACACTCTATTTTCTTGTCTATGATTGGTGGATTTTGCTTGAAAGGCCCTCAATGATTGGCTGATGAACTTACGATCTCTTAACTTTTTTTGAAAGTATGGGCTCAGAGGTATTATCAACGTTAAACTGCATTGTGTTGCTTACGTTCGATTTTAAATTGTCATTTAACAAACTTCATTTAATATACTTACTTCACACTGATGCACCTGTACATCTCACAATAGACGTTCCCTTCAATTAACGTCTTCGCCATTCTGCCAAGCCTTTATTGCCTTTTTTAATTAATTTCACGTATTAGTTTTCGAAGAAAGTTTTTAGTGCGACTGCCGGCACTGATTTCTGTGTCTGCGCACTCGTCGCCTCGGCTGATCGGGAGAATAAAACCAGCTTCTTTCGTACGCTTGTAAAATAATTTACGCAAAAAACGTACGCTTGTAAAATAATTTACGCAAAAAAACGTACGCTTGTAAAATAACTTACGCAAAAAAACGTACGCTTGTAAAATAATTTACGCAAAAAAACGTACGCTTGTAAAATAATTTACGCAAAAAAACGTACGCTTGTAAAATAACGTCATAAAGCGCAGGGCACGTCGCGTCTTGAGTGAAATACGCGCGTCTGACGTCGCCTCTGTCTGCCGCCCGCTTTTTCTCAGACGGAGTGTGACGGGTGAGACGGATGGGTGAGACGGATGGGTGAGACGGATGGGTGAGACGGATGGGTGAGACGGATGGGTGAGACGGATGGGTGAGATGGATGAGTGAGACGGATGGGTGAGACGGATGGGTGAGATGGATGAGTGAGACGGATGGGTGAGACGGATGGGTGAGACGGATGGGTGAGACGGACGGGTGAGAAGGACGGGTGTTGAATGCATTGGAGTGTGGTAATTAAAACGACAGAATTGCTCATTCATTTTGGACGTTTTTAACCCGCCATTGATTTGTAAAATTAACATAATGATTGTATCATTGGGCTATTCATATTCTTCAATTATCACGCGTTAAAAGCAAGAAAAATACTTGCATAAAATTTCAGTTTTATCCTATTGCTTTAATAAGCTATTCGATGCATTTCAAAGAGACCTCGGTATTAATTTAAATAAACTGCTTTCAAAATAGTATAATGTAAGTTATTTGTATAATAGGTTCTATGATGTTCATTTATACAAACTTTCATATTTCAATTTTAATTCTGAAGTGAATTGTTCTGAAATTAAAGCGGTATTACATTCGTGCGTATAAAATTAAGTTTGAAATTCATCCGTTATCGTTGGATGCGAAGGTTCACTGATAAAAAGCGAGGGCAGTTCTTCCTTGCTGGCGAAAAACACGAAGTTTATGGGATCAGTTGCAGCCAACTGACGTGTACGGTGACGAGTGTGACGTGCCAGAGGTACGAGAGTTGATGTGCCTGAGGTACGAGTGTGACGTGCCTGAGGTACGAGAGTTGACGTGCCTGATGCACGAGTGTGACGTGCCTGAGGTACGAGAGTTGACGAGCCTGAGGTACGAGTGTGACGTGCCAGAGGTACGAGTGTGACGTGCCAGAGGTGCGAGTGTGACGTGCCTGAGGTACGACAGTTGACGTGCCTGAGGTACGAGTGTGACGTGCCTGAGGTACGAGTGTGACGTGCCTGAGGTACGACAGTTGACGTGACATGCACGAGTGTGACATGCCTGAGGTACGAGAGTTGACGTGACTGCGGTACGAGTGTGACGTGCCTGAGGTACGAGTGTGACGTGCCAGAGGTACGAGTGTGACGTGCCTGAGGTACGACAGTTGACGTGCCTGAGGTACGAGTGTGACGTGCCTGAGGTACGACAGTTGACGTGACATGCACGAGTGTGACATGCCAGAGGTACGAGAGTTGACGTGCCTGAGGTACGAGTGTGACGTGCCTGAGGTACGAGTGTGACGTGCCAGAGGTACGAGTGTGACGTGCCAGAGGTACGAGTGTTGACGTGCCTGAGGTACGAGAGTTGACGTGACTGCGGTACGAGAGTTGACGTGCCTGAGGTACGAGAATTAACGTGCCTGATGCATGAGTGTGACGTGTCTGATGCACGAGTATGACGTGCCAGAGGTACGAGTGTGACGTGACATGCACGAGTTACGAACATGTCTGTCTCTCTTAGAAGCGCTCCGTTGCGCTGATAAGCGTTGGCGGAAGACGAAATCTCGCGGGTATTTGGGAAAAATGCCCAACTTTTTCTGTAGTTTCTTCTCCAAGTTATTACTTATTTTTATTATTTTTATTACTGATATTATTATTATCATTATTATTATCGATATTATTATTTTTATTATTATGAATATTTTAAAATAATTATTTATAATAGCAGTAGTGGGATTATCCGTTATGTTAAATTAGTTGGAGAATGGTTTTGTTTCCATTGATTATATGAAAGTTGATTTATTTATATAACTTTCCTTGAGGATTGAATAAAATTTTTTGTATATTTCCTTGAACCTATATACTTATGAAGAAATTAACAGAAACTGCTATCATATGAGCTAAATTTTGCCTTACTTTCACAATACTTTCACTTTCTGCAAGCTCTTAAATAAATGACCATGCATGTTAATTTGACGACTGTTACGTACGTCGCATGGTTGGTGACTGTTACGTTATTCTCAGTCGCCATCACAGTGACAGTCTGGTGTCGACCACGCCTTCTTGCGACGCACATAATTTTTGCGACGTAATTTTCGCGACCCCATAGGCCTAGGCGACCCATAAGCCTGCGAATATATATCCATGCAAGTAGGGTAAAAAGTTTATAAGCAATATTCGCACAGATGAAAGTTTTTTGCCAAAAATAAGATGTGGTAAAATTTTTTCGTGGAATCGGGCTATAAGGTTCTTCCGTTCCGTCGTGCACAGAGTTTTTTTTCCATGGCGTTCTGTAGAAAACTCAACGATAATAAAATTAAAACTAAGTATTCATATCTGCTCAAGAAAATTTCAATGGAAAATTCAAATCTCCCTTGGACGACTAGTTGCGATTCGATGTCCGGTAAAATTTTGTATTAAAAAAAACTGTTTTTGTATTGAGTAATTGGAAACTCGATCGTGCCGCTCTAATATCTGCCTATAGACAATTTATTTAATTTTTATATAACCAAAGTATTTTAAAAACATTGTCGTGACTCTACGTGAGTAATTCTACGCTCCTATGTCTAAATTAACTAGTTATAATATCTGAATGTGCAGTTATGTCTAAGTAATTTCTAAGTCATTTCTAAGTCATGTCTAAGTCGTTTCAAAGTCATGTCTAAGTCATTTCTAACTCATGTCTAAGTCATGTCTAAGTCATGTCTAAGTTTTGTCTAAGTTTTGTCTAAGTTTTGTCTAAGTCTTGTCAAAGTCTTGTCTAAGTCATGTCTAAGTCGTTTCAAAGTCATGTCTAAGTCATGTCTAAGTCATGTCTAAGTCATGTCTAAGTCATGTCTAAGTCATGTCTAAGTCATGTCTAAGTCATATCTAAGTCATGTCTAAGTCATATCTAAGTCATGTCTAAATCATGTCTAAGTCATATCTAAGTCATGTCTAAATCATGTCTAAGTCTTGTCTAAGTCTTGTCTAAGTCATTTCTAAGTCATTTCTAAGTCATGTCTAAGTCATTTCTAAGTCATTTCTAACTCATGTCTAAGTCATGTGCAAGCTATTATAATTAAAAAAAGGCGACCATAAATAGCTCGCGGCTGTTGCCCGCAAATAATAAAAAAAATTCCTAATCGGCGGATTATTAAGCACATAAATGATGTTAATCCGTGCTAGGAAAATTCAGTTCTGCAATTCATGATCTTCTGCCGCAGATAATTTTGTTGTTATTCTTTTTAATAAAAAAACGTTATAGAAAAAAACGCATCCCAATACCGCCGGCTAATCGCCGGCCATCGGAAAATCGATCACATTTTTTCTCCTTTAAACCGTCACACAGGAATTTATTGGCCACCCATAAACCGGCCATGTTTTAGCACATGTACTTGCAACATCCGTACGCTGAACGGAAGCGCCTAGCGTACGTTTATGTTGTATAGCAAACAATTAGTGCGTATAAAGCCTGCCAAAGCGTACAGAGCGAGGCTTGATAATAACATTAATAAAAGCCATAAATGGCAATGAAGAGGATGTTGTCGGAGTCATTACGGCAGACTTGCGTGCTATCGTCACACAAACTGTAATGATACCATAACGCTACCGTGAATAACACAAATACAGCAACTGCAATGGCTCTTGATGCCTACGTTACGTCTCTTGTTATGGCATTAACGTAACGACAAATAATGAAATAGCTCAACGAAAACTCTGGTAAATGGTGGATGAATTTATTTATATAGATGCCTGTATATTCATAAATTGCTTAAGATAATAAAGTTTATTTCAATTTCCTATACGTTACCTATTCACAGTTGTTTTAACGATTCGTAGATTCGTACACTCTTATATAATGCTTTTTCTACCGGAAAGACTATTTATTTCCTGCGGTTCTTGATTTATATTTTTTCATTCGTTATTTTCCACGTAAATCAATTATTTATTCTGTAATCTCCTACCCTAACCCTCCTTCCCCTCACCACCAACTCTGCCTCACCTCTCCATCACCCACGATACATCCTATTGTTTATTTGTTAATTTCATTTTTATTGTATGCTTCTCCACTTTCTCTACCTCCCCTTCCCTCACTCCACCCCATACCCCTTCCCTTTTTTCACTCCTCCACCCCACTAGCTTCTTCACTCTATAACCCCTGCCTCCCTTCACTCCACCTCATGTACCCCTTACCCCCTCATTCCCTCTCCTTACTCCTGACCCCCTCACCCTCCCCTTATTCCTGCCCCCTCACCCTCCCCTTACCTCTACCCCCCAAATCAAACACCAGCCCCTGATCCAGCGCTTGAAGCTTTAACTGCGGCCCAGGCTACAATTTCGCTAATTTAGTCAGCAATTGATAAGCGAGCTTCGGTGTGCATTTTGATGGGTCCTAATGATGCGCTTCTGGGCCATTGACGATGCTTTATGATCCTGCTGCAGGATGTTTTCACGAGCTATACACTTTGTCATACATTCGCGTCCATAACACGTCCGTAACACGTCCGTAACACGCCGCTATCACGCCCATACTCTCCCTATACGGCGCCTACACTCGCACCCATAACACGCCTTTACGCCACCTATACACTTGCGCCCATAACACGCCAATACGGCGCCTATACACTCGCGCCCATAACTCGCCTATACTCCACCTGTACACTCGCGCCCATAACTCGCCTATACACTCGCGCCCATAACTCGCCTATATCACGCCTATAAGCCTTCTGTGTTTCGCCTTACACGAAGGGTTTAACGTATCATACGGTAATGACTGTTTCATTTGCATTTTATTATAACACTTATTTATATGTTTCATGTTGTATGATATGGTACATGTGCATATCAATCACTTTCATGTTGCATGTTCGTGGTGCGCATGTCATTCATTGCCATGTTTCATGTTCATGTTGGGCCGGTGTCTTCATAATTTACTTATTCATTACCCAAGTATTCATGATGGGTATCGTTTTTTTTGTTCTCTCGAAATTTTAATATTTATTCTTCTACGGCTTTCTTTTTCTAAATAGATTATTTTGAAGAAAGTTGTATACCATTTCATATGTATGATTGTGTATGGATGATATGCCATTTTTATATTCATCGTATTTACGAATTGATCAAATGATATCTGAATTTATCTATCTGCATTCACCCGCGTTCTCTAAATCGCCACCTCACGGAGAAAGATTGGTGGAATATTGTCCAAATATCGATGCAATATTCCCCCTTATGTGGGTCATCCTGACCCAGTTTAACCCAACAAATGGGCTACGTCCGCTCCATGCAGTAAGTCACTAGTTTTACAATATGAACGAATAATTTTTCCGAGTGAATACATTTTAATACGGCCAATCATTCACGGCGGTGACGGACACTGACCCAGTTTAACCTAACAAATGGGCTACGTCCGCTCCATGCAGTAAGTCACTAGTTTTACAATACGAACCAATAATTTTTCCGAGTGAATACATTTTAATACGGCCAATCATTCACGGCGGTGACGGACATTCGGTTCGGTTGCGCGGTTATGTCGCGGGGGCGCCATGCAGGTTGTGTGGAGTCGTTAAATTTGATGGAATTTAACTTGTGTTAACAACCTTGGGGTTTGTGGTCAAACGTTCTGTGTGTTGTTTGTGTGAGTTGTGTAATTGTTGTGGTGACATCTTGTGGTGATTCTTGATCATTATAACAATTATTTCATTTCTCCAAGTATTTCCTATTTATATTTTCATCATCGTTTAAAATCTCATGTTGACATCGCTTGTTTCGTTTTTGTTCACCTCAAGTATTTTCTCCGGAATTTCAAGGCACCAAATTTTAATTCATTTCCAATCACAATTATTTTAAATTCAAATAACTTTGTGCTTTGCATTTTATTAAGTGACCTAGGAAGGAAGGACCATGTGTATATTAATAATAATTTTATTTATAGCTTTGAACAGATGCACCAAGCATTCATTGTTCTTAGCTAATGTTCCTCGTTAACTTCAATAATGATAATAACCCATATCCATGAAATAAAAATAAAAACAAACTCAACAGACTTTGTTCTGGGCAATATTTCTGAATAACGTATATCAATTATAACAATCTTTATTAATTAAAGAAACACGAAAATTGTATGCATTAAATATACAATGCTATACATTAAACTTCGTTGATAGGTAGGGTACCCATATCAATAATAATAATTATTCATGTATAAGCGTACTAATAATTTATCTGGATAATCGTTCTGATAATAAAAAATATTGCATAGACCTCGAATTATTGAAGCTTCCCTGGCCTCAGGTTTATTGTACAAGTTTTTGTTAGCGAACTTGAGGCATGAGCGAGGCAGTGGCATGCCTCGATGCCTGCAGTGGCATGCCTCGATGCTTGCAGTGGCATGCCTCGATGCCTGCAGTGGCATGCCTCGATGCTTGCAGTGGCATGCCTCGATGCCTGAGTTGAGGCATGAATATTGTAAAGTTTTCATATCTAAATTAATCTAAACGGCTTAATTATTGTTGATGTTCACTTAGCAATTACCTATTAATTTTCGCTCAATAAACATTTTAATCTATTTTATTTTATACGTTTCTATTATCAAGAGAAGTTTTTTAGGTAAAAAATTATATTGTGTAATATTATGTTCATTTAAAATTATTCGCTCATACTTTACTTGACATGATTTTGTGAAAATCAATTCGTTTTGTCTTATTTTAATCTAATATTCATTCATAATTTAAAATAACGATTATATGAATAATCATTGTGAATTATACCTTATACTTTATATACCTTATATACCTTATAATTGATTATATACCTTATAATATATAAGGTATATAATCAATCAATCAATCAATCAATCAATTATATATATAATATATATATAATTGATTATATACCTTATAATTGATTACTTTATTATATTTTTAAGGACTGAAGCAGCGCTGCAAAACGCCTGACTGTTCGCCATGAGTTATAATCCTTATAGCGTAGTTACAGCGACCACTTTTTCATATTAATAATAAAGTATAAGGACCTAATGTAGTTTATATCCTTTCCATCTTGCTATCCGAAATTCTGTGCCGCACTCTGCAATCTAGTCACATAAAGGCAAAAATAAAGGCTCAGATTAAGGTCGGGTGATGACACGCTTCTCCATGAGAGACGATTGCCAGCCCAGGACCAACGTCTAACTCTGAGCGTTGAATTTCGGACGCATGAAATAACGCCGAATTTTTTGGGCGTGAAAAAAAATGAGACGACTGTAAATTATTTATTTATTAATCGAGAATCTGTGACTCTGGAGCAATGAATTTTATGACTGAAGTTAGGGGTATATAAAATATAGCATAGAAGTTTCACAACGTCATAATTGTGGAAAAAGGCATATATTTTTTATAAGTTCAATATTTTGAAATAAGGGTTGAATCTTTAACAACTTAAAGATTGTGAAATTCGAAGTATATTTTTCACAAGATTATGATTGTGAAATGAAGCATATATTTT
The DNA here is from genome assembly GCF_000764305.2 of Hyalella azteca. NCBI lineage: Eukaryota > Metazoa > Arthropoda > Malacostraca > Amphipoda > Hyalellidae > Hyalella > Hyalella azteca. Next base: position 294,294 of record NW_025936089.1, on the reverse strand, counting down.
CTACCATTTTGAGCTTACGATTTACGACGCAAATTTCTACAACCTCAATATTGCGAAATAATAATTCAAGAAATAATTTTCAAGACCCTTCAAGAAATAATTTTCTTACAACTCCATGACTAAGAAATATGGCATGAATTTTTCACAACTTTAACATTGTCCAAGCAGGCAATAAAATTACTCACTTGGATAAGACTGTGAAATTCATAAATTTTTTCAACCTCAAGATAGTCAAGTAATTTTTACATTTTTTGCTGCTTTAAATTTGTGGAATAAGACATACAAATTTTTACAATTGAAAGGTTATAAAATAATGTATTTTTTACAACCTACTCCAATATATTGTCCCTGTCTCTGGGCTGAAAAGTGTCAGTGTCCTGTAAGGCTTTTTATTTTCTACCATTTTAACCTTATGATATACGAAATACATTTTTTACAACCTCAAGATAGTCAAATAATTTTTAAATTTTCGCAGCTTCAAATTTGTGGAATAAGACATACAAATTTTACAAATTAAAGTTTATAAAATAATGTATACATTTTTTCCTACCTACTCCATTATATTTCTCCTGTCAAGGTCTGTTTCCTGTAGAAAAGTGTCCCTATATCTGGGCTGAAAAGTGTCAGTGTCCTGTAAGTGTTTGCAGCGCCCGTAACGTGCATGGTCTGTAACAACATGTATCTACAGGAAGTATACAGGAGTTGTTTTTATGTATCTACATATTGAATGGAAAAATAATAAACTATTGCAAATCGAATGGCACGAACGTTTTCCACAGGAGTGATCGTAATCGATATAATTCCATCGCAAAATATTTTGCTTCTATGGTATAAATGCAATGAAACTACTATAAAATTGAGAACGCTCATTCAATCCATTTATTTTGATCTATTTTGTGTTTCTGTAATTATATGGGAACTTGATGTGTAAATTAAGTGCAAGTTCTTTCTCAATAATCGCTGTACTTCTTCGTCAGATATTTCGTTGAAGTGTTTACGAATTATTCCCAAATCCTTACTAAATAAATAATCGGAAATAAAGTACATGTGGCCTCTTTTCTATTGTTGTAAATAGTAACGCGCGAGAAGGCAAAACATTATATTAAATTGACAACTATTTTTATCTCATGTCATAACTTAAAATTTGGTTTTCCGTAAAACGATCCAGAAAAGCTGGATTGGTGTAGTGTTATACATCGTATGATTTGACTGTCAAAATTTTTTTTATATTGAACGATTTGATTGTTAAATTTTTTCCAATCGTGCGATTTGATTGTTCAAGATTTTTTTCAATCGTACGATTTGACTGTCTTTTTTTTTAATCGTACTATTTTGTTGTGCATCGTTTTTTTTAATTTCTAAATGTACTGTCCCTATGTTTTAGGTCTAATGACAGGAACACAAATGAACGAAGCTATTATAAGTGCAGTGTTTCTTAAAATTATCTTTATTTTTGTTATTTATTATTATTTATTATTATTATTTTATTTCCGAAGAAACAGCAGATGTATAGAGGAAAATACTGCTTGCTGTCTGTAAGTGATGAGAAGTATTTAACTTTTTCATATAAAGTTTATAGGTGGAGTTCTATAGTTGAGACGCTACTTAATTATGTTGGCATTAGAATAACTTAGAGTTTTGGAAGAGTAGAAAGATTCGATAATTTATACTTAAATTAGAATATCATTTATATATTGCTTTTAAACGATTCAGAAATACACGCATCATTTATGTATTTATATTGGAGAAATAAGTGTGAAAATTACTTGAAAACTACTTGAATGAAGCTGAAAGCAGCATAGAAATCGCTAAATGAAAATCACTGAAAATGAAAATCATTGGAAATGAAATTTGCTGAATGTGAAATTTGTTTAATATAAAATTCACTGAAAATAAAAATCGCTGGAAATGAAATTCGCCGAATATAAAATTCACTGAAAATAAAAATCGCAGTAAATAAAAATGTTGGAAATGAAAATCTTTTTCATTGAAAATGTTCGGAAATGACCATTGGGCGGCACAGTGAAGCTGTTAAGAACTCGTGAACGCTTCTCGATTGCTTCTTGATTGTCATTTAATGATCGGACCACAAAAGATCCCGGGATTGATTTTCCGAAATCGAGATCTTGGAAAATATAATTTCAATCTACCTCATTCCCTTTCGCCCATTTCTCCTTTCTTTTTTCATCCCATGCACTTCTTCTCTCATTAATTCAATGAAATTTTTTTACAATTCTGAGATTTTGAAATTGAGTTTTTTTCTATTTGTCAATTTTTCTTATTCTGTGCATTTTCACCGTGTCAACACTTCCGTTTTAATATCCTTTCATTCCTTTTACCCCCTTTTCATCCGATTTATGGAAAAGTGACTAAATGTTATTTATTGACCGCCATCATCCATTGAATGGTCGAATTGATCTTTCGTCCGACTGTGCATCTTTTGATAAAAAATGATAAGAGGAACACGGACTCAATTTATCATGGCAGATTTATCGGTGGCCACCGATGCCAATAATTCCCATCATTTACTATCACAATAATTCTTATCAATCATCTTTTAGGAATGTAATTAATTCACGTGTTATAATAATAATAATTATTAATTAAATATCATAATAATTATCATTTTTTGAAAAAAGTTGTCAAAAAATTAATTAGTGGACTGTCGCAGCACAAGTTGTGGTCACTTCAGCGCACTGAAAATTGACGCCTTGTCCTAACATTGATAATAGCGAGTATAATTGTAGGCCTATACAATGACGAACATTAGTCATGGCTGAAATGAACTGATTTTTATTGCAGTGTGAATAAAACTTGAAATGTTTTATTACCTCTGAATAGTGCAAATAATTAAAAAATTGGAAAATTTCTCGCATGAAAGAGGTGTCTAATTTTGATCAATCTTTGAATCTGGATTGTTCTGGGTGTTGATTTTTGATGGCTTTTTGATTCATGTTCTTTGATTGAGAACTGAACCGGTATTACACGCGAATGTAAAAATTTAAATATATAGTGACATTAATGGTTACCACCCGATCAACATTTTCACCATCACCATAAATCCCAGCTACCTCCATCACTAGATCACCATTAATTGCTCTATCATTACAATGCAAGCTACACCATTCAACGCCTTCTCATCACAATCTTATCATCTACAATCACCATTCGTTGACAAGTTTTGTATTAAACAATACGGAAAAAATACCCGAGTTAGCGCGTACGACAACATGAACAGACGTGGTGCAAGCTACACCATTCAACGCCTTCTCATCACAATCTAAGCTACAATCACCATTCGTGTACTAAACCTTACGGAGAAAAATACCCGAGTTAGCGCGTACGACAACACGAACAGACGTGGTGCAAGCTACACCATTCAACGCCTTCTCATCACAATCTTATCATCTACAATCACCATTCGTTGACAAGTTTTGTATTAAACAATAGGGAAAAAAATACCTGAGTTAGCTCGTACGACAACATGAACAGACGTGGTGCAAGCTACACCATTCAACGCCTCCTCATCACAATCTAAGCTACAATCACCATTCGTATACTAAACAATACGGAGAAAAATACCCGAGTTTATCGGTGTACTAAATGCCCGTTTTATACTAAACAATACGGAGAAAAATACCCGAGTTAGCGCGTACGACAACATGAACAGACGTGGTAGCCTCGTACGTCTGGCGTGGGGAATTTTTATAGGTGTGCTGTTGTTGACAAGAGTTGGGAGCGTGATTGATGGTGAACAGCTGACGGACAGTCGCTCCAAGTGTACAGTGACGGTCTTTTCTGGGCTACCCGTAGCCGTCTTGGGAGAACAATGTCGTCTTTGTAGTCAAATATTATAATATTTATTGTAGTAATATTAATATCAAATATTAGTGTTATATTTGAAAATGGTGAAGTACGAGAATATCTTTAAAAATGAAAATCAATATCAATTTGAAACTGATAATGCTCGAGAATATCTTTAATTTGTTTACAATTATTATTATAAACTCTGTTCCTTCAACTTCACGCCTCGTTCTAAATTTGAGAATATTAGTATAATATTTGAAAATGGTGATGCTCGAGAATAGCTTCGAAAATGAAAATAAATATCAATTTGAAATTGGTAATGCTCGAGAATATCAATTCAATATTGAGAAGATTAATTCTCGAGAATACTGGTAATAAGAAGATAACGCGTGATAATATTGGTTTATTATTAGAAAGAGATTATGCTCGTGAATATTAGCTTAATAATGGAAAATAATAATGATCGATAATATTTGTATTTTTATTCCTCCTTTTTATTTTATTTATTTCTTAAATTGCTTTTTTACTCTGGTTTGATGTAAAGTAACGTCCATATTTTTTTTAAAGAACTAAACCTTGTTCGACGTGATCTAAGTTGCCGCTACTCCTCCTGTCTCATTAAATTCTATTGATATTCTTGAAGCTTTATTTTTTCTTGTATTAAACAAAGAGGATTTTTGCAACGAAGCGACTTATTTAAATGATTAGTCATCGTGCGAACATTTTCATATAAAAGTTAAGTGTTGGTAGCACTTGGGGGGTCTCGGGGGAAAGTGGGGACTGGAAGAAATGTGGACTGGGAGAAGTGGGGAATTTGGGTTGGGGGGACTTGGGGAGCCGGGACTTTGGGAGGGGGATTTGATGGAAAAGGGGACTTGGAGAAAGAGGTGACTTAAAAAAACTTCTTGGCACGGTTGAACACAACTTTTCGCGGTTGTGCACATTTTTTCAACCACCCAAGATTTGCCTGAAACATAAGACGTTCAGCGGTGGGGGTACGATAACTTGGGCAAGCCATAGAGGGGGTGGGGGGGGGAGGGTGAGGGTGGTATACGTCAGGCAGGCGGGAGGAGTGCAAAAATCAATGGCTAGCAGGCGTGCAACCGTCACGTCTGTCCGTGCGTCCATCACTCCATCACTTGATATATCCACAGTGACGCCTCCATCTCCCCTCACTCCCCCTCCATCTCCCCTCACTCCCCTCTCCATCCTCTCCCCTCGCGGGGGGTTGGAAAGAGGGAAGGGTAGCGAGGGGTTATGTGTGGGTTATGGCACTCTCTCTCCCCCCACCCACAGCTGGCTTGAGGTTCTTATTTCTTGATTGATGTTTTTGGTTTCTGTTTAAATTTATTTTAGTGCCGGAAAAATTCCGACTTTCCTTCCCGGAAATAATGTTTTGGATTTTATTATTTGTTTACGCTTACGATTCTAATTACTCTTTATCTAAAAATGTAATTTAAATGATGTTATGTTTCATTTCAATTTTATTAATAACTTTTTATTTTATTGATTGTAAGTTCTAGTGATAAATACTTTTTATTCTAATGCAAAATAAATTTTAATGATCAAAAATTATATTTTATTGATTCAAATCATTGATGAATCTAAAAATGCTGTATTTTGCCAAGACGAACCCCTTGAGTGAAACTTGTTATAAATAATGAAATGTACGAAAAAACATCACCATAAATTTATCACTGAATGGGTGATGAAAATTGCTTTTTTATTAACTTAATAACAATATTGGCTCGAGTTAAGCTAATATCTGCGAGGAACTCTGAAGATTCAATTAAACATATTAAACATTTCATAATATCTATTGTCACGATTTCTCATCCATCGAAGCTACAATAGAATAATATATTTTGCAGCTATAAATCATCGTGTTTATTAATAAGCTTTTGAAGCACCGGCGGTGATCAGTCACCATCACCTCATTATAACATCACCATTAACCGCACAACATTGGCTTATTGATTGAAATAATTGTGATAGATTCCTGACATGAGCCTATTGAAGGCCGTAGGCCTGCGGACGGCGTTCCTATTTTTTTTCTTCTGTTGTTGACTTTTAATTTGAAGTTCAATTCTTCGGCCGTTGTTGGTTATCAACTGAGATGAATCTTTTATTGGTGAATTATAGACGAGTTGATATCGAGTCCGATAAGTAATCACGTTATAAACATGCGTCTTATTTCGTGTATCTAATAATAATTGAAATTTTCCTGTATCCGTAAATGGGTCAGAGTTACTCACTTACAGGATTCTGTAGTTATTTAAGTTTATTTAGTTCAGTTATTTAAAATAAAACTATTATTTGTATTATAATTTGCTTCACTATTTACTAGTGCTATAATTTGGTCAATGTTATTCACTAGCAGAACATTGTGGATATTTTATATTCAATTGGGAATTGGATGACCGAATTTTTCATTTAGTATTATTAAATTATTATTATTCATGATTAATGTTACCTAATAACTGAATATAATTTTTGTTGCTTTTGTTGACGCTCGCATTATTTTCTGGATGTGAAAAAGTGTAGCGTTACGACTCAAATGTGGTGAAGTGGTGGTGGTGATAAGCGAGTGGTGAAGTGGTGGTGATGTGGTGGTGGTGGTGATAAGCGAGTGGTGAAGTGGTGGTGATGAGAGGTGGTGGTGAGCGAGTGACTGACTGGCAGTGATTTGCGAGGGTTAGTGATGAACGAGTGGCGGTGGTGATGGTGGTGACCAATGAATGGTGAAGTGGTGGTGAGTATATGGTGTAGTGGTGGTGAGTATATGGTGGTGGTGGTGAGTATATGGTGGTGGTGGTGGTGAGTATATGGTGTAGTGGTGGTGAGTATATGGTGGTGGTGGTGAGTATATGGTGTAATGGTGGTGAGTATATGGTGTAGAGGTGGTGAGTATATGGTGTAGTCTGTGTTGATACACGCGTAACACGCTGTGTTGATACACGCGTAACACGCTGTGTTGACACGCCCGTAACACGCTGTCTTGACACGCCCGTAACACGCTGTGTTGATACGCCCGTAACACGCTGTGTTGATACGCCCGTAACACGCTGTGTTGATACGCCCGTAACACGCTGTGTTGACACGTCCGTAACACGCTGTCTTGACACGCCCGTAACACGCTGTGTTGACACGCCCGTAACACGCTGTGTTGACACGCCCGTAACACGCTGTGTTGACACGCCCGTAACACGCTGTCTTGATACACGCGTAACACGCTGTGTTGATACACGCGTAACATGCTGTGTTGATACACGCGTAACACGCTGTGTTGATACACGCGTAACACGCTGTGTTGATACACCCGTAACACGCTGTCTTGACACGCCCGTAACACGCTGTGTTGATACACCCGTAACACGCTGTCTTGACACGCCCGTAACTCGCTGTCTTGACACGCCCGTAACACGCTGTTAACACATGCAGTGTCCAAGTGTCACGTGTACTATCCGGTCCTGCGATTTGCCGACCATATTTCTCTGCGTGTTGATGTATCTTCGCTCCATGTGTCCCCCACATGACACATCCGCGACCACCATAATCTTACCGCTGATGTATCTTTGTGTTTTGAGGCCACTGATATGTTATTCATTTCTATCTGTCATCTCATTCACTTTTTGAACGATATACAAAATTTCTACATCGTGACCCGTACAAAAAATGTTTTTAATTTACTTCAGTAATCGAGGAGAAAGAAGAAAAAGTGTATAAAATTAACGAGCTTATTTCTACATACATACGCTGAAGCATCGTAAATAATAGTATTGTGGTACTATTAAATGGTACAGTATAGATAACAATATATAATATAATAGTATTTATAGTGATATAAAGTATGCAAATAAAGATAATACCATCGAGCTTGTATCTCGTTACGTCAATTAACTAATTCGTTGCAGATCATAAATCAAGAAAAAAGTCGATATTAAATGAATTTATTAAGTGGACATTCGGTTGATTTAATGAAGAATAATTTCCCTGAAAATTGCTTGTTAACTTAAGTTAACGTTACCCTCCAAGAATGACGTCGAAATAACGTTAAATCAACGTTAATTTAACGTAACTTATCAGTCTATTCACCCTTCAGCCCATACCCTTTACCCCTTCCGTTACATATAACACACTCCAAACCCCTCTCAAATCCATCACTCAAAAACTTCACTCCAATCAGAAACTCCAAATCTTCCCTCCAATCCATCACTCATAACCCCCACTTCAATCCATCACTCCTAACCCCCAATTCAATCCATCACTCCTAACCACCCGCTAATCCATCACTCCTAATCGCCCGCCAATCAATCACTCCAAACCCCTTCCAATCCATCACTCCTAACCCCCACTTCAATCCATCACTCCAAACCCCTTCAATCCATCACTCCTAACCCCTTCAATCCATCACTCCTAACCCCTTCAATCCATCACTCCAAACCCCATCAATCCATCACTCCAAACCCCTTCAATCCATCACTCCTAACCCCCACTTCAATCCATCACTCCAAACCCCTTCAATTCATCACTCCTAACCCCTTCAATCCATCACTCCAAACCCCCCTTCAATCCATCACTCCAAACCCCTTCAGTCCATCATTCCAAACCCCTTCAATCCATCACTCCTAACTCCTCCTATCCATCACTCCTAGCCCCTTCAATCCATCACTCCTAACCCCCACTTCAATCCATCATTCCAAACCCCTTCAATCCATCACTCCTAACTTCCTTTCGCGTTCACCGTTGAAAAATTTCGCGTTCATATCCTTTCGCGTTCACCGTTGACGCGTTCAACATTGACAGACTTCGCATTCATATCCTTTCGCGTTCACCGTGAAAATATATGAACGCGAATCCAACATTATCACTTGTTGTTACACCTATAAAGCTGTTTTTTCAATTTCATCTACGATTAACCGCAACTATAATTTGAAGCAAGAGTTTTTGTCTACCTCTTTTGAACATTCTTTGCAAAAAAGGTTTTGTTATGTTCCTTTTTATTTCTGATCCACTCGCCTCGGTTTCTATATTTTTACATTCTTAAAACTAATTATGCCAGTTAAATTTTCAATCAATTAACGGCATTTATTTCGTAATTTGCTGTCCATCTTTTATCAAGTTTTGCTGCATTACCTCGATCTTTTATCTAGCGTGCGTATAGTACGTCAGTTATCCACCCTTGCCATGCACTCCCATTAATTCAGACTTCGTTGTTTTTACGTGTCATTCTGAACAGTTTTCGCGATTAGCGAAGTTTTGTCTCAACTTTGCAATCATTTTAATGTTTCTTCCATTATCATCACACGCTCTTTGCTCTTCAATTATTCCTCACTCTCTTTAGCAGGTTGCTTCGTTAGCCGTCTCTCATGTGTCTCTTTTACGACATTTTTTTGCAATTCTCGACTTCCATCGATGAAAATTGTATCAAGAACTCGGGATATTCGTACGCTACGTTTACTCGTTATTTTTTTTTTTTGCCTCGTTTTCTGTTCTGTTGTTTATACTTGAGTTTTTTTGCATTTTGCTTCTAAATTTTGTTTTAACATGATCCGCACAAATGGGTCATATAATTGTCTTAATTGTGACTCAGTTTGTGCAGGTAGCGCCGATACGCCCTTGATAATTGCTCAGATTGTATCAGCATAACCATAAAATGGCAAAAAGTGTATCAATGTTTGGACAATGTCTCACTCATTCCCCTGAGTGTGTCTTGGTAGGACTTGAATTTTTTTTGCGTAGGAGTTATTAAAATTAATGGAAGGAATTAATCAACCTTTTTTAAATTTGCTTATTAAAATTTTTCAAATTTGAATTTTATTGAAATTTAAAATTCCTGAAAGTTTCTAAAATGTTTTGATTGGTTCACTGGACAGATCGTCCAGTTTTTTTTACGGGTATTTTTAGTTCAAAATAGCTTTTTATATGACAAATGCATTGATTTTGTTGCTAGCGTAACTTTTCGATTAGATAATTATAGAGTTTAATTATCAATGCGTTATATCATAATAACCCATTTGTAAATTACTGTGCAAATTGACTTTGACATGAGGCTGATGTGATGCTGGAGGGTGATGAGGCTGATGTGATGAAGGAGGGTGATGAGGCTGATGTGATGCAGGAGGATGATGAGGCTGATGTGATGCAGGAGGGTGATGAGGCTGATGTGATGCAGGAGGGTGATGAGGCTGATGTGATGCAGGAGGGTGATGAGGCTGATGTGCACGAGGGTAGGTCATTGGGCACGAGGGTAGGTCATGGGGCACGAGGGTAGGTCATTAAGCACGAGGGTAGGTCATTGGGCACGAGGGTAGGTCCTTCTTGCACGAGGGTAGGTCATTGGGCACGAGGGTAGGTCATTGGGCACAAGGGTAGGTCATTGGGTACGAGGGTAGGCATTGGGCACGAGGGTAGGTCATTGGGCCCGAGGGTAGGTCATTGGGCAGGAAGGTAGGTCATTGGGCACGAGGGTAGGTCATCGGGCACGAGGGTAGGTCATTGGGCACGAGAGTAGGTCATTGGACACGAGGGTAGGTCATGGGGCACGAGGGTAGGTCATGGGGCACGAGGTTAGGTCATGGGGCACGAGGGTAGGTCATTGGGCACGAGGGTAGGTCATGGGGCACGAGGGTAGGTCATTGGGCACGAGGGTAGGTCATTGGGCACGAGGGTAGGTCATGGGGCACGAGGGTAGGTCATGTATTAAGAAGATGTGAGGATATCAAAATTATTTTCTTTAAATATTTTTTAAAGTTACTTTGAGCCAGGCTCGGAGTTTCTAACTTCCTGACTTGGCATGGGATTAATAAAGAAGAATTTCCTTGCAATATTTTAGTTTCCACGGGGATTTTTAAATTTTTTAATGAGTGAACAACAAGAATGGTTTGTTGTGGTGGCAATAAATATTGCAGCTGCGCAAGATGGTTGCAGTGGTTGCAGTGGTTGCAGTGGTTGCGGTGTTTGCGGTGGTTGCAGTGGTTGCGGTGGTTGCAGTGGTTGCAGTGGTTGCAGTGGTTGCGGTGGTTGCGGTGTTTGCGGTGGTTGCAGTGGTTGCGGTGGTTGCAGTGGTTGCAGTGGTTGCAGTGGTTGC
>NW_025936089.1:235798-282480 GCF_000764305.2 Hyalella azteca | reverse complement strand
AGGTTTGCAGTTAACAGGTTTGCAGCTGTCTCTTATACACATCTAGATGTGTATAAGAGACAGGAGGTGGGGATTGCAAAAAGAAGGGGGCGGGGGCAGCTGGAATACTGGGGGGGGGGTTGCACGTCTTGGGGAGACTTAAAAAAAATTGCTAACACTCGGAAAAATGATTGGATCGCATCGCGCAGTCCGACTAGTGACACACTATCTTACCGCGAGCACTGCTGATAAATTTTTTTTTCCTTTTTTTGACCCACCCAGGGCAAAATGTGCATCGCTATTTGGACAATGTCTCACTCATTTCCGTGAGTGGAAATGATTCATGTCTTCGAGGAATCTTGGCATAACTGAGTCACAAATGAACGGTGTTAAGTGTGTCATGGAGAAGCGGTATATTGAATCTCAAGATATTTTATTTAATTTTTTGCTTTTCATATTTTTAATAGTATTTATACGAATAATTTATATATTTATACGGATAGTATTTTGAGTGTAATACATGTATTTCTGCTGGCGGTAATTAAATGCATGATATATAACTGTAGGCCATTATTATACAGCTGTATTGCATGTACAGCTGCAGTGCCTATACAGCTGCAGTGCCTATACAGCTGCAGTGCATATACAGCTGCAGTGCATATACAGCTGCAGTGCCTATACAGCTGCAGTGCATATACAGCTGCAGTGCATATACAGCTGCAGTGCCTATACAGCTGCAGTGCATATATAGCTGCAATGCCTATACAGCTGCAGTGCATGTACAGCTGCAGTGCATATACAGCTGCAGTGCCTATACAGCTGCAGTGCATATATAGCTGCATTTTTAGATAGCATTTTGATCTAAAAGGAACCTGGGCGAACCAACCCAACCTGCGAGTTGGCGTTAGGTTGTGATCTCTCGATGTGGCAATGTATCTCCAGATTTATGGACAAAGAAGACGAAAATGTTACCCGTTGCAGTGCAACGGGTAACATTTTCGTCTTCTTTACCCATTTCATCAGTAGCGCGTGGCATTTTTAGCGCGATTTTTGGGTCGGAAAAAAATCGGTTTTCCGATGCCGACCGCCAAAAATGGATTTCAGATTCGTAATCTACACCCCAAAAAACATATAATTAAAAAAAAAAACACCCTTTTTTTGGATGTAGTTAATCTGCAATAATACCGACGATTTAACCAACTGAAAGCGCGGACAATACCAAAATTTGCTAAGCCAACGGTATTTCGCATCCATGCCCATGATATATTTTTCTAACTTTACCTGTCACTGTCGAAGTTCTACCCGTGGAATTGGTTGAGCTCATAATGACGTCAACTTAGTCTATTCGCCCGTCGCCGTGTCAAAATGGAACAATGTGAATGCCAGTAAGAATGAAGTGAAGAGATTAGGGAATACTTTCGAATACTTTTGCGAAGAAAAGAACTTGCTTATAGCTTTGCAAGAGTACAGTGCCAACGTTGGCGCTCCAAGTATGAACGCGTTCAAGAACAGACTAGATAAAGCTATGGAAAAATATATGTTCAGATTTGAAATGCCTAGCTCCTTATCGAACCCGGTGGAAGTCTAGTAGCTACTTCAAACTATCGTCAGTCATGAAAAGATCCGGTCAAATGACACGATATTAGATCTTCTGTGAACAAGGCACGAAAAGATCAAGAATCGGCGACAGGCCACATCAGGCCTACCCTTCAGCGCCGAAATCACTATGTTAAGAGGTATAAGTAAGAACGTTAGAAGAATAGTGAGATACGTTATTTATAACCAGAAAGTGGGAAGGACCTACGTTGCCCGGGAGCGATAATCTGCATGATGATAGAATCCCGAATTGCGGGAATAAAATTAACATATGACAATGAATTAAGGCCTCTTCTAACTTGCATTTCAAAATATGTACGAAAAATCGAACTCTCCTTAAACCTCCGTTACAAAAATAAGAAAAGACTTCTGATTTTGTTCCCAATTAAATTTTTATATGCCAATTCAAAAATGTAATTATTTTAATATATATATATATATTTTTTGAGGGGATGACTTTTTGCGAAGCAATACTATTTGTTGTCCCACTATGAAAAAAATTTTACGAATAGGTGAGACCGCGGAACGATATGCATTGTAGATACGCTCCTAAACACAAACAGCCCCTTTATATATGGAGTGCTAGGCTTCAATCACTAACAGTAACGCCTACTAACCAGATCAGCCGCTATACTTTTTTATTTTTTTTTTCTTTTTCTCTCTTCTTCTTCTTTTTGCCACACATTTCCTACTACACACAGCAATCCCCCAATTGTGGCCTTTTCCTGTGTGTATCATTAGTGTTTAAAACAATCTTACATTAGTTTTACCTAGCCAAAAACCCTAATATAATGCTGCAGTGCCTATACAGCTGCAGTGCATATATAGCTGCAATGCATATACAGCTGCAATGCCTGTACAGCTGCAGTGCATGTACAGCTGCAGTGCATGTACAGCTGCAGTGCATATACAGCTGCAGTGCATGTACAGCTGCATTGCATGTACAGCTGCAGTGCCTATACAGCTGCGGTGCATGTACAGCTGCAGTGCATATACAGCTGCAGTGCATGTACAGCTGCAGTGCATATACAGCTGCAGTGCATATACAGCTGCAGTGCATGTACAGCTGCAGTGCATGTACAGCTGCATTGCCTATACAGCTGCAGTGCATATACAGCTGCAGTGCATATACAGCTGCAGTGCCTATACAGCTGCAGTGCCTATACAGCTGCAGTGCCTATACAGCTGCGGTGCATGTACAGCTGCAGTGCATGTACAGCTGCATTGCCTATACAGCTGCAGTGCATGTACAGCTGCAGTGCATGTACAGCTGCAGTGCCTATACAGCTGCAGTGCATGTACAGCTGCAGTGCCTATACAGCTGCAGTACATATACAGCTGCAGTGCATGTACAGCTGCAGTGCATGTACAGCTGCAGTGCATATACAGCTGCAGTGCATGTACAGCTGCAGTGCATGTACAGCTGCAGTGCCTATACAGCTGCAGTGCATATACAGCTGCAGTGCCTATACAGCTGCAGTGCATATACAGCTGCAGTGCATGTACAGCTGCAGTGCCTATACAGCTGCAGTACATATACAGCTGCAGTGCATGTACAGCTGCAGTGCATGTACAGTTGCAGTGCCTATACAGCTGCAGTGCCTATACAACTGCAGTGCATATACAGCTGCAGTGCATGTTATTGCAGATAAATACATCGTGCTGTGTTCGTACGTATATCGCTGCTCTATATATAGCTGCTATAGCGTCTAATTTGCGCAAGATTCATTGCATCTTTTTTCACACGCGCGACGATCACAGGCTGGTGACCGAGCAGCTGTTTTTTATACAGCTGCCGACCTCAGTTTTTACAGCTGTTTCGCCTCTGCAGCTGTGAATTAGCTCTCTGACACCCAGAGATTAAGTCTGCTCCCATGAGCGCTGCCATACGTCTGCTCTTTTAACTCGGGTGCTATACGACTGCAATACGTCTGTTGCAGTCATTTACGCCTTGTGCAGCTGTTGAATGAATCTACAGCTGTTGTAGGTGAAACGTTGTGATGTTTAACATACCATACAACACATATGTTATGTAGTAGAGTTTTGTTATATATTTATAACAATCTTTACGTTGCCGATTACACGTTGTGTGCTTTACAGCTGTACAAATCTGTGGGCGTTTGAGTTCGANAATATGGGAAGAAAAGTGCGTAGAAATTAAGATATTATACATGAAACACTAATAATTACGATGAAATAAAGATAAAGCTGGATTGAGAGGAACATGGGGCGAATATGCGGAGAAAAGTGCGTAGAAATTGAGATATTATACATGAAACACACTGATAATTACGATGAAATTAATATAAAACTGGAGTGAGAAAAACATGAGGCGAATATGGGTAGAAAAGTGCGTAGAAATTAAGATATTATACATGAAACACACTGATAATTACGATGAAATTAAAATAAAGCTGGATTGAGAGGAACATTGTACGAATATGGGTACAAAAGTAGGCAGGAATAATAGGATTGTAGAAAAAGCGCCGCAATAATTATACGTGAGTACGTGAGAGATGGAGAGAAGAAGAGAACTAAAGAGGGATAAAATACGAATATAGGAGGTATGATTGGTAGAGATATATTCAGAGAAATTAGTTATAATTTGTCCAGATAGCACTTTTTTCTTATATGGGTCAACTTGTGCGTATCGTGCGTCGTGCGAATAATGCGTTTTGCGTATCGTGCGTTTTGCGTATCATGCGTCATGCGTATCATGCGTTTGTGTATCGTGCGTTATGCGTAGCATGCGTCTTGTGTATCGTGTGTCATACGAATCATGCGTCTTGCGTATAGTGTGTCTTACGAATCATGCGTCTTGTGTATCATGCTTCCTGCGTATCATGCGTCTTGCGTATCATGCGTCATGCGTATCATGCGTCTTGCGTATCATGCGTCATGCGTATCATGCTTCCTGCGTATCATGCGTCTTGCGTATCATGCGTCATGCGTATCATGCGTCTTGCGTATCATGCGTCTTGCGTATCATCTGTCTCTTATACACATCTAGATGTGTATAAGAGACAGGGTTTGCAGTTAACAGGTTTGCAGTTAACAGGTTTGCAGTTAACAGGTTTACAGTTAACAGGTTTGCAGTTTAACAGGTTTGCAGTTAACAGGTTTGCAGTTAACAGGTTTGCAGTTAACAGGTTTGCAGTTAACAGGTTAGATTGTGACAGCAGTTGACAGGATAGATTGTAAAAGAGGTTGACAGGTTAGATTGTAAAAGAGGTTGACAGGATAGATTGTAAAAGAGGTTGACAGGAGAGATTGTGACAGTAGTTGACAGGATAGATTGTAAAAGAGGTTGACAGGTTAGATTGTGACAGCAGTTGACAGGATAGATTGTAAAAGAGGTTGACAGAATAGATGGATTCTGACAGAATAGTCATGGGAATGAATTACTGTCTATTGTTGTTATTGATTTACTCGTCTGCGACGTCGATGACAGGAATTGACGGCATGATAAAGACAGACGGGAGACAGAGGAGCTACAGCCTGCAATTGACGGCATGTCCAGATAAAGAAGACCGATAATTACGGGGAGACGGGGAGCAAGATATGGGCGAAGGAACATGTACGAATATGGGAAGAAAAGTGCGTAGAAATTAAGATATTATACATGAAACACTAATAATTACGATGAAATAAAGATAAAGCTGGATTGAGAGGAACATGGGGCGAATATGCGGAGAAAAGTGCGTAGAAATTGAGATATTATACATGAAACACACTGATAATTACGATGAAATTAATATAAAACTGGAGTGAGAAAAACATGAGGCGAATATGGGTAGAAAAGTGCGTAGAAATTAAGATATTATACATGAAACACACTGATAATTACGATGAAATTAAAATAAAGCTGGATTGAGAGGAACATTGTACGAATATGGGTACAAAAGTAGGCAGGAATAATAGGATTGTAGAAAAAGCGCCGCAATAATTATACGTGAGTACGTGAGAGATGGAGAGAAGAAGAGAACTAAAGAGGGATAAAATACGAATATAGGAGGTATGATTGGTAGAGATATATTCAGAGAAATTAGTTATAATTTGTCCAGATAGCACTTTTTTCTTATATGGGTCAACTTGTGCGTATCGTGCGTCGTGCGAATAATGCGTTTTGCGTATCGTGCGTTTTGCGTATCATGCGTCATGCGTATCATGCGTTTGTGTATCGTGCGTTATGCGTAGCATGCGTCTTGTGTATCGTGTGTCATACGAATCATGCGTCTTGCGTATAGTGTGTCTTACGAATCATGCGTCTTGTGTATCATGCTTCCTGCGTATCATGCGTCTTGCGTATCATGCGTCATGCGTATCATGCGTCTTGCGTATCATGCGTCTTGCGTATCATGCGTCTTGCGTATCATGCTTCATGCGTATCATGCGTCTTGCGTATCATGCGTCTTGCGTATCATGCGTCATGCGTATCATGCGTCTTGCGTATCATGCGTCTTGCGTATCATGCGTCTTGCGTATCATGCGTCATGTGTATCGTGCGTCTTCCATATTATGCGTCGTGCATACAAGACGTTATCGTGCGTATATCGACACGCGTTTTGCAGCAAGTGTATCGTGACGTATCTACGCCTCCTACCGCGTATCGACAACTGGACGAGAGAGTGTCGCCCAAGTGCCGTGGTATCTACACTCACAGAAATGAGAGATACATTGTCCAATTATCAACGCAATGCTTTTCTGTGGGTCATCTTGACTCAATCATGACCCAGTTTGGCCGGCAAAAGGGCGTATCAGTGCTACGATCGCTCCCAGATCTTGCTGTGGGTGAAAAGTAGGTTACAATTTGGACAATTATTGCTGTTAAATGTGACACACTTAACCTTTGTGTGCCTCCTAAAATATTGTGCAAGCGATGTAACAATGAACAATATTATTTAGAATACTAAATAAAATTATTGTTTAAAATATTGTTTTAGCGACGTATGAATAAACAATATTATTTAGAATACTAAATATATTTATTGTTTAAAATATAGTTTTAGCGATGTAACAATGAACAATATTACTTAGAATACTAAATAAAATTATTGTTTAAAATATTGTTTTTGCGGGGTAACACGTGCAATATACTTAACAATAAGCAATACTCTTAATAATATTGTTTTAACAGGGTAAAACGTCCAATATTCTTAACAATAAACAATACTCTTAATATTATTGTTGTTCTTCATAGTTTACTCTATGCTGGTGTTGTTCTTTATAGTTTACTCTATGCTGGTGGCTGTATAGCGCATATTTCACGCGTTGTCTGCACTTGACTGCGCTAAGTGGCAAAACAATAGTTATTTATTAACCTGCTCAACGTTAGCGCGCTGTGCCAAATAATGAATAAGGCGTTCACACTGACGCCAACTGATGTGGCGGGGGCATGCCATAAAGTGGCCTATGTGGCGTTGGCGAATGAAGCACGTGCGTGTTGCAAAGTGGCCAATGCGGCGCTGGCGAGCCACAAAGTGGCAATGTGGGGTTAATGGTAGTGCCGTGGTAGTGCAGTGGTAGTGCAGTGGTAGTGCAGTGGTAGTGCAGTGGTAGTGCAGTGGTAGTGCAGTGGTAGTGCAGTGGTAGTGCCGTGGTAGTGCAGTGTTATGATCTTTGTATTGTTGCTGTGTATTTTTTATTCTGATGCACTTTATTTCTGATGCAGATCTTTGTATTGTTGCTGTGTATTTTTTATTCTGATGCACTTTATTTCTGATGCAGATCTTTGTATAGTTTCTGTGTATTTTTTATTCTGATGCACTGTATTTTTGATGCAGATCTTTGTATAGTTGCTGTGTATTTTTTATTCAGATGCACTTTATTTCTGATGCAGATCTTTGTATAGTTGATGTGTATTTTTTATTCTGATGCACTGTATTTCTGATGCAGATCTTTGTATAGTTGATGTGTATTTTTTATTCTGATGCATTTTGTTTCAGATGCAGATCTTTGTATTGTTGCTGTGTTTATGTGATGTCATTTTATTATTGCTGTATTAATACAGCCACAATAAAATGCAGATTTATACAAATGCTGCAATTACAATTTATCTACAGATGTAAGACTGTCGCAGCTGTATATGAATGTTGTTCAGCTAATATAGTCTTTATTCAGATACACATTTAAAAGCAACTATTTATCTCATCTTAATTATATGGCTCGTTCTATGTATTAGCTATGTCAGTGCCATAACCCTTAATATTATTATTATTATTATTATTATTGCAGGCCATAATCCCTGATATTATTAATATTATTGCAGGCCATAACCCTTAATATTATTATTATTATTGCAGGCCATAACCCTTAATATTATTATTATTATTGCAGGCTATAACCCTTAATATTATTATTATTATTATTGCAGGCCATAATCCTTAATATTATCATTATTATTGTAGGCCATAACCTTTAATATTATTAATATCATTGCAGTGCCATAACCCTTAATATTATTAATATTATTGTAGGCCATAACCCTTATTATTATTATTATTGCAGGCTATAACCCTTAATATTATTATTATTATTGTAGGCCATAACCCTTAATATTATTAATATTATTGCAGTGCCATAACCCTTAATATTATTAATATCATTGCAGTGCCATAACCCTTAATATTATTTATATCATTGCAGGCCATAACCCTTAATATTATTTATATCATTGCAGTGCCATAACCCTTAATATTATTTATATTATTGTAGGCCATAACCCTTAATATTATTATTATTATTGCAGGCCATAACCCTTAATATTATTAATATTATTGCAGTGCCATAACCCTTAATATTATTAATATTATTGTAGGCCATAACCCTTAATATTATTAATATCATTGCAGTGCCATAACCCTTATTATTATTAATATCATTGCAGTGCCATAACCCTTAATATTATTAAAATTCTTGACAGTCTAATTGGTGGCATTGCAATTAAATTATTAAGCAATTAAATTTTTCAATAATGAAGAGCACGAATTTATTTCAGAATTATAATTCATGAATTATGAATATGAATTATTGCAATTTTTTTACCGCTCCAAACGTCCTCTGTGAACATAACGAAGGCTCCATATAATGAACAAGTTTTTGAATTAACAAGAGCACGTTTCTCAGTAACGAAACGCTTTTATAACGAAGTAACGAAACACTTTTATAACGAAGTAACGAAACACTTTCATAACGAAGTGTCGAAGGAATGAAAGGCTTTCACGCGCTGAAGGAATTATCGCGATCGTTATGATGATTTCATGCAGCGTTTAAATGCAGTTACAGCTGAACCTTACACTCAGTGAAATGAGGGAGACTTTGTACTAATAGCTAAGCACTTTTTGCCCTGAGTTGACCATCCTGATCCAGGTTAGCTAGACAAAAGTGCGGAAATTGGTGCTACGCGCAGAAAGTGTGTCAGTATTTGGATAAAATGACTTACTAATTTATTTGAGTGTATGGAGGCATTCAACTTTTGTTGAAGACAAATTGCCATTGCATGAGGTTGCCTGCTACGATGTTGAACATTCCGGCAGAACCAGTGCCGGCTTTTGGTTGGCCATCTATAAACCACCTCTAAATTTTAAACAAAGCATGATTTTTCTTTTGTATGATTTTTTTAATTGTTTTTTTGTATGCTTCGATAAAATTTTTGATTTATTATGTAAAAATTTACAGGACAAAGAGTTTACTACAGACACAGCGTATTCCAGGGATATCTTCTGTAAAATTTACGTTGCGAGGCATTTTGTGTGATCTATTTTAAAGTATTATACGTTGCCGTAGCTTATTTTCTGTATATTGACCGTATTATGACGCACGATTGACCGTATTATGACGTGTCATATTGACCGTATTATGACGAACGATTGTTATCAATATAAGTGCCGTATTATGATGTATCATTGTTATCACTATAAGTGCCGTATTATGATGTATCAATGTTATCACTATAAGTGCCGTATTATGATGTATCATTGTTATCACTACAAGTGCCGTATTATGATGTATCATTGTTATCAATACAAGTGCCGTATTATGATGTATCATTGTTATCACTACAAGTGCCGTATTATGATGTATCATTGTTATCACTACAAGTGCCGTATTATGATGTATCATTGTTATCACTACAAGTGCCGTATTATGATGTATCATTGTTATCACTACAAGTGCCGTATTATGATGTATCATTGTTATCACTACAAGTGCCGTATTATGATGTATCATTGTTATCACTACAAGTGCCGTATTATGATGTATCATTGTTATCACTACAAGTGCCGTATTATGATGTATCATTGTTATCACTACAAGTGCCGTATTATGATGTATCATTGTTATCACTACAAGTGCCGTATTATGATGTATCATTGTTATCACTACAAGTGCCGTATTATGATGTATCATTGTTATCACTACAAGTGCCGTATTATGATGTATTCAATTAAAGTATCGCTGGCGCCGCTGCCACCTGAGCCGTCGTCGCGCGTGGCGTCGGCGGCCGTAGTCGTGACCGCCGAATGCTAATGAGACCCTGGCCCGGCACGCGTATTGGTTTAGGGCCCTGGCCCGGCACGCGTGTTGGTTTAGGGCCCTGGCCCGGCACGCGTGTTGGTTTAGGGCCCTGGCCCGGCAAGCATTTTGGGTTTGGGCCCCGGCATTGAATTTGGCCTTCAAAATGTCCTTGTGTATGTCTAAATTGCGCCTCTTTTTGACACACATTTAAACTAATTACATTACTTTTTGAAGCCATGTGTAAAATTTTTAGATTACTCAACCCCAATTATAAAATAAAGTTGGAAATTTGAATTTGATTTTTTGCAATGAATTTGTATTATGTAAATTTTAAAATCTATTGGTTTAAAATTTTCATTATTTTACGCTGCCTCATTAATCTAACCACTTTTTACTATACATGGTAGCCGTTTTTCAGTTTGTTCTTCAGGCCTTGATAATTCATATAGCAGATGAAATTTGTGAAAGATTTGAAAGTAATGAAAAAGTAAATATTTTCACAATAGCTACTTGAATATTTCTATAATATCTACTTAAATATTTATATAATAGCTACTTGAATATTTTTATAATAGCTACTAAAATATTTTTATAATAGCTACTTAAATATTTTTATAATAGCTACTTAAATATTTCTATAATAGGTACTTAAATATTTTTATAATAGCTACTTAAATATTTCTATAATAGCTACTTAAATATTTCTATAATAGGTACTTAAATATTTTTATTATAGCTACTTAAATATTTCTATAATAGCTATTTAAAATTTTTAGAATAGCTACTTGAAAATTTCTGAGGTTGGAATCAGGGTGGGGGATGAGAGTGAATATTAATAAGGGTGACTGTAAAGAGTATGGTGATATGGTGAGTGTTTTGTGGTGTGTAGGTGGATGTATGATGAGAGTGGGTTGAAAGTGTGTGGCTGTATGGTGAGTGTCTGTGTGTTTTGTGTTGTGGGTGTGTGGGTGGGTAGGTGGGGATGAGGGTGAGGATGACGTGCTCTGATGGATGGCCTGACGGTCATCCTTCATTGGGTGACGGGTGGACAGTCGCCTGATGCAGTCAGTGGACGGTGGACGGGCGAGAGGTGGACGGTAAATGATGGTGAGATGGACAGTGAAGGACGGCAGTGGACGGTGGACGGGCGAGAGGTGGACGGTAAATGATGGTGAGATGCACAGTGAAGAGCGGCAGTGGACGGTGGACGGGCGAGAGGTGGACGGTAAATGATGGTGAGATGGACAGTGAAGGACGGCAGTGGACGGTGGACGGGCGAGAGGTGGACGGTAAATGATGGTGAGATGCACAGTGAAGAGCGGCAGTGGACGGTGGACGGGCGAGAGGTGGACGGTAAATGATGGTGAGATGGACAGTGAAGGACGGCAGTGGACGGTGGACGGGCGAGAGGTGGACGGTAAATGATGGTGAGATGCACAGTGAAGGACGGCAGTGGACGGTGGACGGGCGAGAGGTGGACGGTAAATGATGGTGAGATGGACAGTGAAGAGCGGCAGTGGACGGTGGACGGGCGAGAGGTGGACGGTAAATGATGGTGAGATGCACAGTGAAGGACGGCAGTGGACGGTGGACGGGCGAGAGGTGGACGGTAAATGATGGTGAGATGGACAGTGAAGAGCGGCAGTGGACGGTGGACGGGCGAGAGGTGGACGGTAAATGATGGTGAGATGGACAGTGAAGAGCGGCAGTGGACGGTGGACGGGCGAGAGGTGGACGGTAAATGATGGTGAGATGGACAGTGAAGAACGGCAGTGGACGGTAAATGATGGTGAGATGGACAGTGAAGAGCACAGTGGACGGTGGACGGGCGAGAGGTGGACGGTAAATGATGGTGAGATGGACAGTGAAGAGCGGCAGTGGACAGTAAATGAATGATTGTGATGAACTTCAGATGAGCAGTGAAGATGTTTTGATAAATAGTTATGGAGGTTGTGGGAAATTTGGGGGATTTCGGTGTTTTTGGAAGATCATTGGAATGTTGAGGAATGTAATGGCGTAATGTTAATAATTAAATTATTGGAATTTTAAAGAATTAATTATCACAATTTATTATCAGCAGGTTAACGAATGTATTGATAAATGCGATGTCGCTTGGATGCCGAAAAAACATATGTATGTAATGAAGGAAGCTGGGGAAAAGGTTGATGAGTGGCCGTGGTTATAGGGGAGTGGCCGGGGTTAGGTGAGACTGAGTGGATGATGAAAGGGATGACGAGTAGCGGTTAAGGGGTTGGGGAGAGGGGCTGGGGAGTGGCTGGGGAGGCAGTGACGAGTGCCATGAAAATGATAAACTCGCGCCATTCACCGCGAAGCGGACAAATGCGGGTCGTTGCGCCGCGCCGAAAAATGGCCTCTCATATCGCCGGGTCTGCGCGTGATGGCTCATGCCGTGGCATGATGGCGTGGCGTGATGGCTCATGCCGTGGCATGATGGCGTGGCGTGATGGCTCATGCCGTGGCATGATGGCGTGGCGTGATGGCTCATGCCGTGGCATGATGGCGTGGCGTGATGGCTCATGCCGTGGCATGATGGCTTGGCGTGATGGCTCATGCCGTGGCATGATGGCGTGGCGTGATGCCGTGGCGTGATGGCTCATGCCGTGGCATGATGGCGTATCATGGTGGCTAATGCCGTGACGTGATGACTGATGACAAAGCTGGCTAATGATGAAACTGGCTTATTATTGCTGAATCAATTGGCGTCGGCTGACTACGGCCTTACGATAGTTCCTGACGAATGATGACAGATTAGCATCACTCGTGTCGCATGGATGGTGCCCGATGGTGTCTGATGGTGTCCCTTATTATTTTATTATTATTATTTTTATTTAGTTTTCAAACGAATTTCGATGTCCCGACCCCCCGACCCTCCACCTCACCCAAGCCCTCCCTTTATAGGCCTGGGGCCATACTTTCAAAACTCGCTAAGTGAACGTAAGCACTTACGCTCTATTTTCTTGTCTATGATTGGTGGATTTTACATGAAAGGCCGTCAATGATTGGCTAATGAACTTACGATCTCTTAACTTTTTTCGAAAGTATAGGCCCTGGCTGGACTGATAGGCTAACAAGCGGCGCTGCTGTGGCGTCAGGTTTCCCTACACAAGAAGAGTTTACCGGCCGCTGCAAGTGACGAATTTCCACGTCTTTTGTCCCCACAAAACACCAATGCATCCTATACCTGCATTTAGAAGCCCTACACACAGAAAAATGTACGAGTCACATAGTCCAAATAGAGACACACAATTGCTGACCGGACGTAGCCCTGATACGGCCGTTTGCTGGGCTAAACTGGGCCAGGATGTCATAAAGTGCATAGCTATTTGGACAAAGTTTTACTCTTTTTAGTGAGTGTATAATGACATGGAGATCACACCGACTGTTGGCCACTGGTTGGCCGCCGAAGATTTGGCCATGATCACTGATGATACGTACAGGGCCAAATATCAACCTATTATGCTATATTTATTATCTATGAATTCAACAATTATTTATTCTCTGACCTGGCAAAGCTTAAAAGATGAATTTCAGGTAAGCAGATGCAAGCAGCAGCAGCAGCAGCGGCAGCCTCGGCAGCAGCAGCAGCANCCAGCTGCCTGTGCCTGGACTGATGCCTGTCCAGCTGCCTGTGCCTGGACTGATGCCTGTCCAGCTGCCTGTGCCTGGACTGATGCCTGTCCAGCTGCCTGTGCCTGGACTGATGCCTGTCCAGCTGCCTGTGCCTGGACTGATGCCTGTCCAGCTGCCTGTGCCTGGACTGATGCCTGTCCAGCTGCCTGTGCCTGGACTGATGCCTGTCCAGCTGCCTGTGTCTGGACTGATGCCTGTCCAGCTGCCTGTGCCTGGACTGATGCGTGTCCAGCTGTCTGTGCCTGGACTGATGCCAAATTGATACAGCAGCAAGTATTTAGGTATTCGGATAGTAAAATAACACTCAAGGAAATGTTAGGTGAGGTTAGGTGCAGTTCCTTCCATGAGTCAACAGTCGAAATGGCAAGAAAAAAAATCATCTCTTTATGTATAGGTTGTCTCCCGGTATGTAAACTGTGACCCAAGTGAATAGTTATCCAGCGCACTACATACCAATAATTGACTGGCAACTCTAGTGATCAATCAGTAAAGTCGCCAGTCAACTGATCACTCTAGTGATCGGTTCACTGGCAACTCTAGTGATCAATTGACTGGCGACTCTAGTGACCAATGGACTGGCGACTCTAGTGATCAATTCACTGGCGACTTTAGTGATCAACTGACTGGCAACTTTAGTGATCGATTGACTGGCGACTTTAGTGATCAATTGACTGGCGACTTTAGTGATCAACTGACTGGCAACTCTAGTGATCAATTGACTGGCGACTCTAGTGATCAATTGACTGGCGACTCTAGTGATCAACTGACTGGCAACTCTAGTGATCAATTGACTGGCGACTCTAGTGATCAATGAACTGGCGACTCTAGTGATCAATTGACTGGCGACTTTAGTGGTTGCCCGGTTGTTTATTCGGTTGCGGCGTCGGCGACTTTGACGAGCCGCTGCGCTGTGCTTGCGAGTGATTGTGATCGATGGTGGAAAGATTTGCGATTGATTATGATTGATTATGATTGATAGCGATTGATCAGAGCTGAGGATGAGACATCATTTTAGCTACGGAACCAGCACGACGTCCTTCAATTGCCTGACTTTGACTGAGTGCGGACTTCCTCATGCTGAGTGTCCCAGCGTGCTGCTGAGTGTCTCAGCGTGCTGCTGAGTGTCCCAGCGTGCTGCTGAGTGCCTCAGCGTGCTGCTGAGTGTCTCAGCGTGCTGCTGAGTGTCTCAGCGTGCTGCTGAGTGTCTCAGCGTGCTGCTGAGCGCCTCAGCGTGCTGCTGAGCGCCTCAGCGTGATGCTGAGTGCCTCAGCGTGCTGCTGAGTGCCTCAGCGTACTGCTGAGTGCCTCAGCGTGCTGCTGAGCGCCTCAGCGTGCTGCTGAGTGCCTCAGCGTGCTGCTGAGCGCCTCAGCGTGCTGCTGAGCGCCTCAGCGTGATGCTGAGTGCCTCAGCGTGCTGCTGATTACCTCAGCGTACTGCTGAGTGCCTCAGCGTGCTGCTGAGCGCCTCAGCGTGCTGCTGAGCCTCTCAGTGTGCGCCTCTTAGTTTTACTGATTATTATGATTGTCATTTATAATTAGCGCTATTTAAATTAGTTTCGAGTCCCTTTTAAAATGTACACGTTCTCGTTTTGGTCGCCGATAACGCGCCTTTGATCTCCGGTAATTTACTGTGACGTTCTTAGCACTCAGAGAAACGAGTGACTTTTTGTCCGAGTAGCGTTGCGCCTTTCGTACTTTTATGGGTCGTCCTGAACCATTTTTGACCCCGGTTAGAACGGCGGATTAGGGTTACGTCCGCTCTCTGATAGTGCAATTGGTAAGAAAAAGTGTCATGATTTGGACATACATAACACATTAATTTCTGTGAGTGACCAGGTTGTCAGGCGTTCATCGTCATGCTTAGTAATTACTTTGTCTCAGATCATCTGCCGTGACCATGATGACAGCATGAGTTTTTTTATTTTTATTTTTATTATTTTTTATTTTCGGTTTTGGCCGCCAAAGCGCCCGACGTCTTGGAAAAGAACATCGAAAAGTTCGGCCAGTCTTGCACCACTCAAAAAAATGACGGGGACGTCAGTGAGGACCACAAACTTTGTGGTGAGTGGATGGTGATGCTCGCCTCATGGTGAGCGGATGGTGATGCTCGTGTCATGGTGAGTGGATGGTGATGCTCGACTCATGGTGAGTGGATGGTGATGCTCGTGTCATGGTGAGTGGATGGTGATGCTCGCCTCATGGTGAGTGGATGGTGATGCTCGTGTCATGGTGAGTGGATGGTGATGCTCGCCTCATGGTGAGTGGATGGTGATGCTCGACTCATGGTGAGTGGATGGTGATGCTCGACTCATGGTGAGTGGATGGTGATGCTCGCCTCGTGGTGAGTGGATGGTGATGCTCGCGTCATGGTGAGTGGATGGTGAAGCTCATGCTTACTTATGGATGAATTTTATCCCTAATTTTTGTATGCGTAAGGTTTAGC
This sequence comes from Hyalella azteca, assembly GCF_000764305.2. Lineage (NCBI taxonomy): Eukaryota > Metazoa > Arthropoda > Malacostraca > Amphipoda > Hyalellidae > Hyalella > Hyalella azteca. The sequence continues at coordinate 266,294 of NW_025936089.1, read as the reverse complement.
CAATTTTTCTGACACGTTATCCGCAGTCACTTTCCTTCATATAAAGACGTTCCTAGTGCCTAGGGATTTAATTTGGAAACATTTTTATATAGTTATATACTACCTAAACGACACTTTCCTCTTCGTTTGTCAATACACATAAACTTTATGAGTAATCAATGACATACTTTGAGTTAATTTAGTTTTTTTAATTATTTACGTCGAGATCTTCGTGATTTTAGTCGAAATATGAGCAGCCAAACTGCGGCCGATGTGTGTCCGCCGATAAACCGCCGATAATTTCATACAGCGGTTGTGTAGGTTTGTGTCCAGCGTGTTTAGTGCGGGCCTTATAGCGCTTTGTGTTGTAGTGCACAATAAACACAATGGGAACACAATTATAGACTTGCGTTACTATCATTTTTGTGGAGACCGTTTCTCCGGTAACGCGAGACCTCGTCTCGTCTCGCTTCGCTGTCTCAAAATAAATTCCTATTCCGTGATTTCACTTCTTGGAATTTCTATCATAGCGATAATGTCGTGCGTACAATTAAGCGCCTGATATTCATCATACTTGTAATGCTTGCAATATTTAATTATTTGATGATTGTGCATACGGATACTGTTCTTTACGCCTCAACTATTATTAAAAATTAGGCTAAAATTGGCAGTAGAGGATTTTAAAGATGAAATTTGAGGTTCGGGGTAAATTCGTGAGAAAATCTTTCAAATATTTTGTATGATGACCACTTATGAAGATGATTAATATTTCTAAAATATTATGCAAGTTATGTACAGCGTTAATTTTGATCTGTATATGGTACCGATTAGGAAATTATGATGTACAGATGCATACGATTGAGGTACTGGAATTTGTTTTGAAATTTAAATACTGATTGCTGGATTAAACAATCAATTTTCCTCGGTGACTGTAAATCTAGATGCTGCTGAATTCACTAGGACAGCAAAAGCACTAAATTCGATAACTCAGTCGGACGAGGTCGTACGGTAAAAATATTTCAGTTAGGGGCTAAATTTTTCATGCGGAAAGGCGGCTATCTTTTGATTAAAATTCCATCTTCCTCGATTCCTTTGATATCGCGGGCTGACATTTTCTCGGCCGCTCAGTGCGGGTATCAACTTACGCAGCGCCGTGTGTCCACGCAGCGGTTATTTCGACAAGTAATTATAGACACACTGTTAGAAAAATTACCGTTAACGGTATTACCGGCGTTTCAGTGGCCGGTCGGAACGTGAAAAGAAACATCGCGTCGCCGTTTTTATTCTAATTTTACACCAGAAATCCGTAAAACATCTGATAAAAACGGCGAAACAGTTTATTTTCACGTATACCTGAGTCACAGCGACGTAAGTGAGTCACAGCGACGTAAGTGAGTCACAGCGACATACCTGAGTCACAGCGACGTAAGTGAGTCACAGCGACACACCTGAGTCACAGCGACGTAAGTGAGTCACAGCGACACACCTGTGTCCCAGCGACGTAAGTGAGTCACAGCGACATACCTGAGTCCCAGCGACGTAAGTGAGTCACAGCGACATACCTGAGTCACAGCGACGTAAGTGAGTCACAGCGACACACCAGAGTCCCAGCGACGTAAGTGCGTCACAGCGACACACCTGTGTCCCAGCGACGTAAGTGAGTCACAGCGACACACCTGTGTCCCAGCGACGTAAGTGAGTCACAGCGACACACCTGTCACAGCGACGTAAGTGAGTCACAGCGACATACCTGAGTCCCAGCGACGTAAGTCACAGCGACACACCTGTGTCTCAGCGACGTAAGTGAGTCACAGCGACACACCTGTGTCCCAGCGACGTAAGTGAGTCACAGCGACACACCTGAGTCCCAGGTTGTGGGGAGACGTCACAGCCTTAATGAGCGCCGCGACGGATGAGACGAGGGGAAGACGAGGGCTGATTACCGCTGACCCTCAGTGAGGGAAGAGGGAGAGCGGAGTGTGTGGCGATGTGTGTTGTGATGTGTGATGTGTATACGTGTTTTGTGCATTTAATGGTGGCTGTGATGTGTGCGTGATGTGCACATTGTGTAGGTGGGTGTGTAGTTGGTGTGTTTGCGTGGTGGTGGAGCTGGTGGCAGTTTTAACATCAATTACACAGCGTGTCTATAACCCTATTAATGATAATAACACACTAATAATAAATGCCCCCGAGTTACTAATGTATCTTATCACACTAATGTATCTTATTACCAGAGAACACGTATAAATCTTGCACCAATGACACTTGTTGTGAGCTTGGACACTCGTCTCCCTCTGAGACATCCTCGAGCTCGTCGATCATTTAGAGGAATTTCCCAAGTGTTGGAAGTGTCTTGCTTTAGCCATGGACATGTTGGCGGGAAGTCCGTCGTGATCGAGTGCCAATCTAGCGGGATCCCCTCTAGAGGCGCCACTTGTCATCAACAAGTCAGAAGTCAATCTCGTATCTCGTGCCAAGTCAGAAAAAGTCAATCTCGTATCTTGTGCGATTGTCGTACACCCTTACTTTTATGTGCAGCAGTTTATTAGTTACATTGTATGACCTTTTCACCACTTTCTCATTTTTTTACGTAAGCTATGTCTTTGCACTTACATTTTTCTTAATGTTATACCTATATTTTTTTCTTGGCAAGGAGTTTTATTTAATTTGTATACATCTGTATATTATTGGCTCATATTCGGTCATCTTGTGCGGTACATTTTTCTGTAGCCTAATTTTCAATTGACCATCATGCTCATAAATTCCTTCCACCTAATATTATGTTTACCATGCTAATTATTTTTTAATAAGAATGGTCTTTTTTCGTCATTCAGTTCTGCATTTTCAATTCCTTGCATATTTTCCTGTCGATCTATTTAGTACTCTTTCTATTTTTACCTGCCCGTTAAATTATAATTTTCCTTTAATTTCCTAACTTTGTTACATCCTTCCGTTACATTTCTAACCCAGAGCACGACAGAGAAAAAAAGTAGCACTGAGACTTCCTGCAGAGCCCAGCCAAACTGTGTCAAAATGACCTACAATGGAGCAAGAAGTGCATCGCCATTTGGACCAGTAGTACTCAATGTGAACGCATGTCACAATAATCGTATAATTAAGTGACGTTATAAGCGCATAACGAGAGTGCATAACGTAACAATAAGCGTATAGCTGAGTGACGTTATAAGCGCATAACGAGAGCGCATAACGTAACAATAAGCGTACAGCTGAGTGACGTTATGAGCGCATTACGAGAGCGCATAACGTAACAATAAGCGTACAGCTGAGTGACGTTATGAGCGCATTACGAGAGCGCATAACGTAACAATATGCGTACAGCTGAGTGACGTTATGAGCGCATAACGAGAGCGCTTAACGTAACAATCAATTACCGAACTCCCTTAGACCTTCAAATTTCCAAAGCTAGACTTCCTCTAGTTTATATACAACTAAATTGGCCTCCGCCGCGGTTTTAGCATCGAAAAAACTGTTTATATGTGAAAACTGATAGAGAATATGAGGGAATATAGAATTAAATTTAAACTACGTAGAAATTCTGTGTCACCACTGCATCATTGTCGTGTCAGCAGTCCTTTCCCGGACACATCAGGCGACTCTTGACGACCCATGCAAAACTATGGGAAGTTTTGATGCAAGCTTTAGTCTGTTTCATGGACACCGATTACCCGCCTATTGGACACCTATAACCTGCCAATAACCCGAATATTGGGCGCCTATAACCCGTATATTGGACACCTAAAACCCTACTATTGTACGCCGATAATCCGCATATAGCGAACAATTTTGCTTCTCGAAAGCTCCCGCGGATACCACCAGGATTTGTACTCGTTTAAACGCTGGCAAAAACAACATCTAACTTCAAATATTAGGAACTAAAGCTAAGTGGCCTCAGCATGTGCGAGGCGTTTTTCGTAGGGCCTCATTTCTCGCAGGGCGCTTTTCTCATAGGGCCCATTTTCTCGCAGAGCCCCATTTCTACAAGGGCTCGTTTTCACGCAGAACCCATTTTCCTGCGGGGCCCCTTTTCTTACAGGGCCTCTTTTCTCGCAGGGCCCATTGTCACGCAGGGCTCCGTTTATCCCATGGCCTCTTTTCTTGCGGGTCCTCTTTTCTCGCAGGGCCTCTTTTCTCACAGGGCCCCGCAGTGAGCATGGGCCAGACATTCGGTCTCGCCTTGACATGAGCGCGTCTACACGAGATCATCTCTTCAATTCCCCAAGTCCTTCTTCCCGATTTGATTTACTAGCGCTAATTACGAGGTGGAAGCAATGGCAATTTCTTTGTGCGTGCGCCTGTCTATGTAACCCTCACGCCGCTCTGCCCAGGGGTGGATCAAAGGTGGCGTATCGGTGGCCAGTGAGTGGCCAGCAATGCTACGCCTGTGATTATTGGCCGGGTTGTAGCGTGTTGATGGATATATGGGGCTAGGCATGGGAAGGAATCTTTTCGATTCTTTTCGTTCTTGTTGTTGAAAGCGCGCGTTGTTGAGATACTTTAATAAAAATATAAAGACTTTTATCTCGATTAGTTAGGGATTATACCTATTTTGTATTTAAATTTAGGGCGAAAACCAAAATATTATGAATAACTTCGAGTCCATTTGTGGATCGTTTTGCATGTAAATGAAAAATGAGGTATATACGGAATCGGCAAATACAAGTTTTCTATTGTTTTTTTTAAGAATGTTGATTTTTAAATCGAATTTTTTCAGACGAAATTCATCAAAAAACTCTAAAATTCTGTCGCCAGTTTTCTTGTTGATTAATTGGAAAAATGTTTTTTTAGCGACTCAGAGTTTGTGTAACATTAACAATTAAATTCAGCTACTTATCGCGGGAAAATAATAATGATATTTGGTCAGTCAGTGTTATTTGGTCAGTAGATGCAGTGATGCTTGCATCTACTGACAGCGCTGACAGCAGCAGTGCTGCAGGCATGTCCTGACAGCGCTGACAGCAGCAGTGCTGCAGGCATGCGCTGACAGCGCTGACAGCAGCAGTGCTGCCGGCATGCCCTGACAGCGCTGACAGCAGCAGTGCTGCAGGCATGCCCTGACAGCACTGACAGCAGCAGTGCTGCAGGCATGCGCTGACAGCGCTGACAGCAGCAGTGCTGCAGGCATGCCCTGACAGTGCTGACAGCAGCAGTGCTGCAGGCATGCCCTGACAGTGCTGACAGCAGTGCTGCAGGCATGCCCTGACAGCGCTGACAGCAGCAGTGCTGCAGGCATGCCCTGACAGTGCTGACAGCAGTGCTGCAGGCATGCCCTGACAGCGCTGACAGCAGCAGTGCTGCAGGCATGNATCCTCCCACTCTATCCTCCCACTCTATCCTCCCACTCTATCCTCCCACTCTATCCTCCCACTCTATCCTCCCACTCTATCCTCCCACTCTATCCTCCCACTCTATCCTCCCACTCTATCCTCCCACTCTATCCTCCCACTCTATCCTCCCACTCTATCCTCCCACTCTATCCTCCCACTCTATCCTCCCACTCTATCCTCCCACTCTATCCTCCCACTCTATCCTCCCACTCTATCCTCCCACTCTATCCTCCCACTCTATCCTCCCACTCTATCCTCCCACTCTATCCTCCCACTCTATCCTCCCACTCTATCCTCCCACTCTATCCTCCCACTCTATCCTCCCACTCTATCCTCCCACTCTATCCTCCCACTCTATCCTCCCACTCTATCCTCCCACTCTATCCTCCCACTCTATCCTCCCACTCTATCCTCCCACTCTATCCTCCCACTCTATCCTCCCACTCTATCCTCCCACTCTATCCTCCCACTCTATCCTCCCACTCTATCCTCCCACTCTATCCTCCCACTCTATCCTCCCACTCTATCCTCCCACTCTATCCTCCCACTCTATCCTCCCACTCTATCCTCCCACTCTATCCTCCCACTCTATCCTCCCACTCTATCCTCCCACTCTATCCTCCCACTCTATCCTCCCACTCTATCCTCCCACTCTATCCTCCCACTCTATCCTCCCACTCTATCCTCCCACTCTATCCTCCCACTCTATCCTCCCACTCTATCCTCCCACTCTATCCTCCCACTCTATCCTCCCACTCTATCCTCCCACTCTATCCTCCCACGCTATCCTCCCACTCTATCCTCCCACTCTATCCTCCTACTCTATCCCCCCACTCTATCTCCCCTCACATCGTTACCCTCCATGTAGTGAAGGTGTGCATTGATTCTACGCTCTACCTTATGACTCAAATTTCTTATATAATTTGATGTTTAGTTTCCGGAAATAACTAAATATAATTTCATCAGTCCTTTCACTTTAATCTACGATTTTTTAATGCATTTACCAGTTTATTTTCCCCAAATAGTCATGCCTAATAATATATTATATATTATAGATTTGTACATACTATATTATGCACTTTTAGTTCTATAACGTAGCTTATAAAGTTATATTATAATACGATGATCACGTAGAGCATTAGCCTTAATGTTGGCTGGGTTTCTCAGGTCATTCCCATTCCCTTGGACGATTCCCATTCCCTATAATGACACAGTCTGATATTCCCGATCGCCTTCTGCACGAGAGACAGGAACGCTCGTCCTCATATTGGAACGACGCTGGGAATTACCTCGAGACCGTCTGGGACCCGTCATTTCTGTCCATCATCCGTGGACAGGTGATGGACAGGAGGCCGATACCTCAAGACGGTCCGTCCACTGGATCAATACGCGTGCTCCATATATATGTTACGTAGAAGCAGCTATATATATCTATATATATATATATTTGTATATATTTACCATATTATATTTACTATATATGTATATATTTACTATATATTTATGTATATATTTTCCAGGTGCAGTTATAGATGCACGGAGGTGCCGATGCTTTACAATTAGTGGGTCTAGATATTCAAATTAATTTCTTGTGATACTTTTATTTTGTGCGTTTTCGCATATTAGTGTATATTATACAGAGTGCTGGATAGTGCATCTTTCATCATTTTTTAATGAACAATTTATATTTTTAATTTATATTTATATATAAATAGTTGCCAATGTTTGAGTGTGTTTTGTATCTGGCGCCGCAATATATAGGGGCTGTTGGGGCGCGTATCCTGGATACTTATGGCGCTGCAATATATAGGGGCTGTTGGGGCGCGTATCCAGGATACTTATGGCGCTGCAATATATAGGGGCTGTTGGGGCGCGTATTGCGTATCCAGGATACTTATGGCGCCGCAATATATAGGGGCTGTAGGGGCGCGTATCCAGGATACTTATCGTGTCGTTATGTTGCCCGTGTCGTCTAGTGGATAACAATAAGGCATCAAAAATTTGGAGGAATAAATTGAATTGTAATAATTTTTATTTACTATAATAATTGGTAGTTGGGAGTCAGGTATCATAGATATCAGACTATTGATCACTGCTGTTCGTCATAACTTAATAGTGGCGTCTGAATTATCATGATATCCACACTATCATTCATTGTTCGTAAAATAATAAGTGATGTTTGTGAGGTTTCAAATAAGTTATTTTTAAATCTTGTTTAACTAATTTGTTTAATTTTTTTCAGGTGAGTGCAGCCGCTGTGAACAACCGAATCGCGACCCTGGTGACGTATGTGCCGTTAAAATGTTATCGGATGATCTTTTACTTTTTTAAAAACAGTTATAGAAACACATTTTTTATCTTTTATTTCTTTTTCGTTGTGCCCTAACTCCTTTTTCTCATATTTTATTTACCTATCTCTTAAACAATCCCCCTTCTACCTTTTTTAGTTTCCATTTCCTTATCTTTTTTGCCCCAATCAAAATTTTCTGCTATCCCATTTCCCTACCTGGTATTACCACTTTCGGCTTTTTCTCATGTTGTAATCATTATCTTTCATTTCTCGAAGTTCCATTTCTTTGTCTTGTATTTTCTTCTCTTCTATTTCACTAATTACGCGTCTCGCTTGAAATAATTTTCTTTACGAAGAAAGGCATACAAATGTTTCGCATGTTAGTGCCAATCATATTTTTCGTGCTGATTGGCCAGAAATTACATCAGGCAATCAATGACCGGACAATCTCTAGAGTCTAGCAAACCTTGGCCTGAGCTCACAATCGTTCCGTTCTGCCAATCTTACATTTGTCTGCCTTCAGGCAATCTCTGCCTGCCAATCTGCATCATGCCGGTCCTGGATCAACCGATCTTTGGTCTGCCAATCTTTGGTTTGTTAATCTTTAATCGGCTAATCTTTAGTTTGTTAATCTAATTGGTCTGCTAATCTTTGGTCTGTCAACCTTTGATGTTGTTGTCTTTGACGTTGCTATCTTTGATATGCAATCTTTGGTCTGCCAAACTTTGGTCTGCCAATCTTTGGTCTGCTAATCTTTAGTCTGCCAATTTTTGATCTGCCAATCTTTGTTTTGATGAACTTTGATCTTTCTGCTGGGAATTATCTTAATTTACCTTGACGTTTAGATTCTCTGAAGTATTCGCGAAGTATTCATTTTGTTTTGTAGTGACCAACGTTCTGCGCGTATCGCTGACACGTCCGCTTTGCCAGGTATAAATCTGGGTCAAAATGACCCACACAGAAGATAAAGTACTCCGCTATTTAGACAAAGTCTCCCTCATTTCTCTGATTGTTGTATCAGATTAAAACCTGTTGCAAATAAAAGCGGGCCCATAAACGTTCCAAGAAGCGGGCCACTGTCTGAATTTGGTACCGACGCACAGATTACAGTGAGTGAAGGGGGAGCTAGTGAATGCGATGCACTCACAGGAATAAGTTAGCTTTTGTCCACATAGCGATGCACTTTCTACGCTCGTGCGCGCGACCCAATCGTAACGACATAAAGGTTCATCAGTGCTCCGTCCACACGCTTCTCTTGTCGTGTTGTATTAATTTGTCTACAATTCAGACATTATGACATACACATTTTTCTGGGTGAGCCTGGCTCTCGAGTTGCCGGTCCAGCTTTATTGCTGCTGTCTGCGGGTTTTATACCGCATTTTAATGACGAAATCTTAGGTTTAGTTGAAGCCACTCCTCGGCCTCTTGGATTGCGTCCAGTTGCTTTACTCCATTCATAAATCCCGCTATCTGCCATCGATCAAGACTGAACTCGTAGGAATATTCTAGCCTCATTTGTAAGGCCAGTCGTAAAATGACTTATCTTGTTCACATTGAACGTAAAATGACTTATCTCGTTCATATTGAACGCTTTTACTCAATTGTTTCTAGGAGATTATAGAAGCTACGGCCACGCCTCCTGATCAAATTACGAGACGGTTTTGTATTTCTTCTACTTTTTGCATTTAATTAATGAATTAATGCTGCATTTTTCATATAGTTTTAAAATAAATTTTATTCCGGTTCAAATTTCATTATGCAAATAATTTCTTCGTAAAAATTTTCTTTATTGTTTCCAATATAATTTCACTTGATATTTACAATTAGAAGTTTTTTTTACTTGCTTAACGAGAAAAAGTCGTCTAAATTATTTTATTTTGGCGTATTCATTTTTGGATCTGTACGTATTTGTACACAGAAATTATACTGTGCTTCAATTGCCAGCCGCATTTGATATCTCTTCTTGACGAACATTTTTACCGCCTTCCTATAGGACGAGGTTTGACTGCCCCAACAAACAAATTAGGTTCATGTTGAACTGCCGTCCGTAATCTCTAACGATCCAATTCCTTACGACCTTCATGGGTCTATTCGACGCCTTGGCCGTGTAGGAAAATAAGTGAGTCTTTGTCCCAATACCGATGCAGGTTTTGCCCCCTAGTGAGTGTTATCCCGACCCAATTTGATTTGAAAAAAGGGGGAATTACAAATTAGTGCATCATCCTAAAATAAATTCAGTATTCTAATTTTTATGAATGAGTCTCGATGCTTAGATATATTCTTTTAAAAACAATGAAAGTTTTCCTCGTTTTATATTTATCTTATTACAACACTTCTTTTTAACTTCACTTCTTATTTGTCTGTTTGTCTGTCTGTCTGTCTGTCTGTCTGTCTGTCTGCTACAAATCTTGTAATCGAAATTTAACACACTTCTACTTATCCTATCGATCTGAAATTTTGCATACATGTTTAAAGTTGGAGACAATGCATGAATCAAATGTCAAAATAAATTATTTTAGAAAGTAAAAAATTTTTTTTCAATATTAAAAAATTGAAAAAATAATTTTGTCAGCTACAAATCTTATAACTGATATTTGACACACTTTTACCTGTCTAATTGATCTGAAATTTTGCACACTTGTTAAAAGTCAGAGGCAATGCATGAATCAATTAACAGAATAAATAGTTTTGAAAAAAAAATTATATATTAAAAATATTTATATATATTAAAAAATTGAAAAGTTATTTTTTTTCAATTTTTCATCTAATTTTTTCAATTAGATGAGAAATTAATTGTACATCTGTGAGATTGGAGATACTGGATTCTTTGGAAGTGTTGTCTTTAAAAAGTAATTTTTAAATGCATATTATTTTTTCAATTCTTTGACCCTGAATCCAACACCGCAGATCTCACTTTCTTGGTATCTCATCACATGGCGTATAAAATGTTTATATTTCTTATTAAAAACCATGCCCGACTTAATCACCAGCAAATTTTTAACCGAAAAGAAACCGCCTAGAACGCATAAAATCTTAGCTGAATAACCATTGGCCAGCTGTCGGACATCTCTAACTCGGCCAACATTTTAAATGTGCTCTGATCCGCACCTCTGGACGAGAAATATGTTATGCACGCATATAACTTGCGCTCTTTGATTACTGGCAGTCATTTTAGTATCTGCGACGCCTCAATAAACTTGCTTCGTGGGCATGAATTTGATATGCTGTCTGTTGAGAGATGCCGTGGCGCGCTGTCGTGGTGCGAAATGTAGTGGCACGCGATGTCGTGGCGCGCGATGTTGTGGTGCGAAATGTCGTGGCGCGCGATGTCGAGGCGCGCGATGTCGTGGCGCGCGATGTCGTGGCGCGCGATGTCGTGGCGCGAGATGTCGTGGCGCGCGATGTCGTGGCGCGCGATGTCGTGGCGCGCGATGTCGTGGTGCGAAATGTAGTGGCGCGCGATGTCGTGGCGCGCGATGTCGTGGCGCGCGATGTCGTGGAGCGCGATGTCGTGGCGCGCGATGTCGTGGCGCGAGATGTCGTGGCGCGCGATGTCGTGGCGCGAGATGTCGTGGCGTGCGATGTCGTGGCGTGCGATGTCGTGGCGCGCGATGCATTGAGATAATCGGAGGCCTGAGCTGTAACTTAAGCCTCCGCTTCCTCAGCGCGATGCAGTTTCTTGATAAGCTTGCAGAGATACTTATGTGCTCATATATGTACACATTATGTGCTCATATATGTACACATTATGTGCTCTGCAAGCCTGGGACACTTATGTGTACACTTTATGTGCTCTGGATGCCAGACACGACACACATGTGCACACATTATGTACTTTCGAAGCCTGAAACACTCATATGTACACATTATGTTTTCTGTAAGCTATGAGTACACATTACGTGCTCTGGATGCTAGACACTTATTTAATTAATGATACGTATATGTACTCGATTTTACTGAATTTCGGGCACCATATCTGCTCATGAAGCCAAATAAATCTATTTACTGATATGTTTACACTTTATGCATGGATAAGGAAAGAGATAGCACTCCTGGCTGAAGCGTAGCTATGTAGAGGCGTTCACTTCACTCGTCAAAGTCAGCACTCCAGCCCTCCTGATAGATTTTAGCTATCAGGTATGGCTGCCCGACATTATTATGTGAAGGATAGGTCATTATTTGGAAAGTATCATTATTCGAGAGATATATCAATATTTGGAAAGATCTTTCATTATTTGTGAGATATATACTTATTATCATCATTTGAAAGATATGTCGTTATTTGAGAGATATATCATTATATGAGAGATAAACCATTATTAGAAAGATATGTCATTATTTGAATGATATATCATTATTTGAGAAATATATCATTCTTTGAATAATATGTCATTATTTGGAAGATCTATCATTATTACATTCAAATAGAAACAATGCAATATGTATCGCAGATACATTCACGACATTCGTTTAATCGAGCCACGCACGACATTCGAAATAACAAACTACGAACAATATTCGCGTTGCGTCCGTCGCTCAATATTTGTCTAGACGCACTTCTTCCGATATTCGCCGTTACGAGCCGTCCGTACAAGAATATTTTTACTATCATTCTCGACCGGCGAAACTCTCGCCGTGTCCGAGACTTTCGACGTGTCCAAGACTCTCGACGTGTCCAAGACTTTCGACGTGTCCAAGACTCTCGACGTGTCCAAGACTCTCGACGTGTCCAAGACTCTCGACGTGTCCAAGACTCGCGACCTGTCTATCTCCAGACACGTATTATGTTCGCCAATGACACATATAACGCCATTGTTAACACGCCGTCGGGTATCATGGGTGTTTTATTGGTGGCCACCTCTCGTTCCGATGATCGCTCATCTGTGGTCCATGGATGATTCTCCTAAGGGATATTACTTTTTTGTAAGGTCCTGCCAGTGTTTGCTTAGTGGCATTGTGTGAAGTGTGGAGCACGCGTCCATATGGGCACGTCTCTTCCATATGGAGCTCGTCGCCCGTCACTCATGTCACACCAAGTGATACTCAATATTACTCATGACACACCAAGTGATGCTCATGACACATCAAGTGATGCTCACGTCAAACCGAGTGATGTTTTAGCGCTCTCTGTCATGGGACTATTGAAATGCGAACGATCTTAAGCGTACTTTATTTCATTTAATGTCTAGCTTCTGACAGCAGCTGATGCTCTAGAGACTTACCTAGAGATGTTCTAGCTTCGACATTGAGTGCATGATGCTCTAGACTTACCTAGAGATTTACCTAGAGATGTTCTAGCTTCTGACAGCAGCTGATGCTCTAGAGACTTACCTAGAGATGTTCTAGCTTCGACACTGAGTGCATGATGCTCTAGACATACCTAGAGATGTTCTAGCTTCGACACTGAGTGCATGATGCTCTAGAGACTTACCTAGAGATGTTCTAGCTTCGACATTGAGTGCATGATGCTCTAGACATACCTAGAGATGTTCTAGCTTCGACACTGAGTGCATGATGCTCTAGCCATACCCAGATAAGGTTCAATGGCGCCATCGGTCTAGAAAGAAGTGTGCTGCTCAGATCTTCAATTTTGTGACATTGGATGATCCTCTAAATAAATACAATGATCTCCGTATCATCAATTTACTTACGAACGACCCATTGCTGATGGTTATTTCTTAACTTCGTTTATTATCACCAAATGATGCTTTATCGAGGCATTGCAATGTAAAACTATCTGTTATATACTCACGTAGACTATAACTTCCGATATTGTGCTATTTCATTGAATTCCATTATTATTATTATTAATTTTCATTGTTATCATTATTTTCTTATGCAAAGCATCATATTGTGACGAGTTTATCTGTGGGTGCAAGGGATATCAAGTATCAAAGTTACAGTTCGAGTTTTTGCAAGACAATAAAAAACTTGGGACTGGAATTCTCTTTGCTGAAGATTTACATGGAATTTTTTACGGCCATCCAGAGGCCACCAATGATCCGGCCGTGCACTCGAAAAAATTAATGGGTCATTCTCGATGAAAACATGCATTTGCCGAGAGTTTTGATAGTTTTTTTAATTCTGCGTGAATAGGTTACATTATCCAAATAGGGACTTATTTGCACGTTGTGTTGATAAGCCATATAATGTTAGGCCAAACTAGGTCGCGATGACCCACATCGGCCCAAAAAAACTGCATCGATATTTGGACAAACTCTCACTCATTTCAGTATAGTGGCAAAGAAGTGACTATTTTAGGCTATTTTTTAGTCCTATTAGTCAACCAGTTAAGTATCAAGGATTTCAGCATTATCATTAAACCAAATGGATATTGAATTAATATTTTGAACTAGATAAGGTAATTGAAAATGTACTGTTTCCTTAAAAATTTTTTTTTGCCTATTTGTCTTTCAGTGCCGTCCTCGTTAAGTGACATGGAAAAATCCGTTTTTTTAGTAATGAGTAAAACAATTTACCCACACATCGATTCACTTTTTTGCCCCTAGCGTGTGTCACACAGCCAATTTCGCCCGGCTAAATAGATATATCGGTGCTACGTTCGCTTTCTGTTTGTTATGGGGATAAAAGGTATATCATTATTTGGACAATATGAGACATATATGTTTCTGAGTGTACGTCGCTGATGTCGGAGTGATGAGGTATCATATACCATATACCTATACCATATACATTATACCATATACCATATACATTATACCATATACATTATACCATATGGGCGTGTGGCAGTGGCAGGCAGAGGTGTCAGGAGTTCGTAGTTACCGCCCTTGCTGATATACGTTATTTATTCACAAATAAATACACAGTTCATTATCATCAATATATACATCAATAATTAAAAATATATAAAAATTCCCTAGTGAATGACCATATACCGGTAAGATAACAAGTGGTGAAATGCATGATATAATTTTTAAGCGCTTCTTGTGGTAAACTTCATGGTGAAATTTATGATCTGATTTCTTTCTAAATAAAATCGTAGTTCTATTTAACTATGGAAAATTCATCGAAATTTAAAGTTTGATGATGATACTAGACTTTATATCAGAGACTTACAGCTGCATTTTATCAACGTAAATCGAACGCGGGTTGCGGGCTGATTAATATTTGTTTCATTATTTCATTTTCCGTGAGTTTTTTGGGGTATATTCGTAGTAAACAAGTAATTCAAAATGTTGATTATTTCATAGGACTCATATAAAATAAGCGTGCACGTTTTATGATCTTGCAAGACAGATAATTAATAAATACCATTCAGAATTCTTTCTTTCATTAAAAGTATCCAATAAAATCAATTCACAATAAAATATTTATTCAAATGCTCGAGCTAGTTTTATTTTTCCTTACAATTCAAATATTGATTGAAGTGAATGACAACTGTTCCCAATGACTTAATTCATACGAAGAAGAACACTTAACTAGCCTTGCCTTCTTTAATGTTTTCCAAAAGAAGTAAATAATAGAATTTCTGTTGCATATTTCCTTATTTAAAGATAAGCTAAGCTTTATGGCTAAATGTCCATGCGCGGGTGCTGGCCTGATACGAGTCGTTGTACCGAGCGCCAGCCGTCAGTCTGTGATACCTTAAGAAGCTGACACTTGCTGGCTGATGTACACTTGCTGACACTTGCTGGCTGATGTACACTCGCTGACACTTGCTGGCTGATGTACACTTGCTGACACCTGCTAGCTGATGTACACTCGCTGACACTTGCTGGCTGTTGTACACTTGCTGACACTTGCTTGTTAACAATGTCTGGTTGACGCTGTCTGCCTGACACTCGTTGGCTGACCCTTGCGGGCTCATTTTTCTTTGCTGACACTGACTTGTTGATGCTCGCTGACTGACACTCGCTGCCCGACACTCCCTTGTTGACACTCCCATGTTGACACTCCCTTGTTGACACTCGCGGCCTGACACTGTTGAGTAGTGTCTGGTTGTTGTGGAGGCGGTCTGAGTTGTGCCTGAGATTTGTCGCTGGCGTCAGCCGCTGATAAGTTATCTTTCCAGTCTGCTGGTCACTCCAGAGGCGCTCTTATTTCACGACATGAGCTTCAGCTTCCATACCTTATTGCGAATATTGGCTTCATTACCTGCGGCCAACGAACGGTTCGTTGTTTTCCGTACTCCATTCAACATTAATACATCATAAATAAGAAGTTATCTACACAGTTTATAATAAGGAATTATAATATGTTAGTTATATATAAAATATAATAGTTGTTTAATACATCATAAATGCGAACTTTTTTTACGGTTGATAATAATGAGTTATAATAGTTATATATAAAATATAATTGTTTCATCATCATTATTATAGTTATTGATGAATATTCAGTGCTGTCATGTAATTGATTATTGAACGTTTGGGATTTCCGTATCGCTCGATTACAATGATGTGACTAACGTCTTCCTTCCCTAAAATTTTGATTATTATTAAAAAAATTGATGTATTCGAACACTATAGCGAACCATGGATGAGCTTGTATCAAATTTTGGTGAATTATGAAAGATTATTTCTCTATATATGTAAATAAAATGAATCACACACTGTAAATAATTTTGATATTCTTCAGGTGACATGACCTCCCCGAAATATTAGTCATTTTTAAATTATATTTTTATATATTAGGTATATATGAGTATTCTTATTTTATAATTATTTTGCATATATTTAATTTTACGTATATGTACAGTTTTTTCCACATCCTCCATTTCCTTATTAATGATTTTCCCTACCGGTTCTTATAGCGGTAAACTCTCTTGGTCTCGCATTCATTTGACCATTCATGCCTCTGGCATAAAAATATAAATTGGTTCAAGTGACCGTGGTTTTGTTATCTTATCTTGTCTTAAGCAAAGTATTTGTCGGCTATTACATTATCTACAAGAATTTTACACATTTAATCGTTGTTTGGGGTTAAAACCATTCATTTTTAATTTTGTATTTTGCCGCTGTATATTAAATTATTAAAGTTAACTTAAATGACGTTCTTAATTATACCTTAATATCGAAAACGCTGATACATAATATGAAATTGCAGTAGTTAAATTTGAGTAACTTTATTTAGTCTTATTGTGAGTTGTGCGAGTTTCCCGAAGAAAGAACATAGTGCAACACTATATACACACAAGTGAAATGAAAGGATCATTTTGTCCAAATAGTGACACACGTTCTGCACGTAGCACTTATACGAGCTAACCTGGTCAGGATGGCCCACAGGAGGGCAAAAAGTGCATCGCTATTCGGACTAAGTTCAACTTGTATCTCTGAGTGTACAGAGTTATCTATTTATATAAATATCGGTGTCATTATAACGAAAACCTTGCTCCCGTTATTGCATTAACGAGCATTGACTTTATATATCTTATTAATAACATTGATTAACATCTTCTCATCCTCTATCCTCTGTCTTTATTCTCTGTTAATATATGATAATTTTAAGTTTTTTGTTAGTATATATTAAATACAATAATATTTTCTCTGTTTAATTTGTATCGTCTGTACGGCGGAAGTTTTTTGGCGTCGATAAGCGTCGTTCACCCAACTGTCTACACGCTCCATGAATCATCTCACATCTCTGGCTGCTCTGACACAGAGACAATGATTGACTCTGAGCCCAGAGCGTCACCACCGCAGCCCCATGAATCATCTTACATCTCTGACTGCTCTGACGCAGAGACAATGATTGACTCTGAGCTCAGAGCGTCACCACCGCAGCTCCATGAATCATCTTACATCTCTGACTGCTCTGACACAGAGACAATGATTGACTCTGAGCCCAGAGCGTCACCACCGCAGCTCCATGAATCATCTGACATCTCTGGCTGCTCTGACACAGAGACAATGATTGACTCTGAGCCCAGAGCGTCACCATCAGAGCGTCACCATCACAGCTCCATGAATCATCTCACATCTCTGGCTGCTCTGACACAGAGACAATGATTGACTCTGAGCCCAGAGCGTCACCATGACCGTTACAGAACCTGCCTCGAAAGTCCTAGAAAATTTTATCGTCCTTTGTCCACCGAGTTTATGATAATGACTTTTTTATAAGTGTCTTGATGCAGATGTGAGGCACGCGGGATACGTGGCTATGTATCTGAAGGCGTCTCTCTCATAAGAAATGGTCATTTATTAAAGTGCTTTTATTTATGACCTTCTTGACAAGAGCATGATGGTCCGCGGTGATAATGTGATGCTGCATTTCCTCAACAAGTTCATTAATATAACAACGGTCCTGCTATATCACTCATATAAATGATTGGCGCACACTGTACAAATTGTGACACACTTGCTGCACGTAACACTGACACGCCTTTTGCCCCACTAACTTGATCAATTGTTGACCCACGTAAGGAACTAATGTTCATTGTTATTTGTTCTATGTATCGTTTATTTCTCCACATAAGGAACAAATGTTCATCGTTATTTGGACAAAGTCTCGATAATTTATCTGGGTGTAAGGGTCGATCGTGGTCAACATTTCTCTTTATCTTCCACCAAAAACCGGACCTTGAGTTTGTTTGTGTTTGTTGTGGCCGCACTTACGGTTATTTTAAATACTGTGACAAGAATTTGTGCTCTGCCTCATGTGTCCAAGAAGATACACTCAGAAAAATTCGTGAGTTTTTGTCAAGATTGTGATGCAACACTCAGAGAAATTCGTGAGTTTTTGTCAAGATTGTGATGCACTTCGAGTCTTTATAACGGTCATTCTGGTCCAGTTTGGCTCGGCAACACGGCGTCTCAGTGCAAAGTTTTATTTCTGCTCGTGCTGTGGGCTAGAAAGTGTGTCACTATTTTGACAATGATCCATTCATTTATGTGAGTGTTTGACAGCCAGTGTAGCGTCTTCGTGTATCTGCCGAGCGCGGATCTCGACCTGAACTTTATTATCGCCTCTGAACCTGCGATCGGTTTTATTCACTTTTAATTGGCGTCGAGCGTTGAACTCTGAGACAGAATTCAATTCTCATTCAAATTGGGCCCAAGCGTTGAACTGTTCTAGTGAATAATCTATTTATTGGTTTTTTATGTGGACATTTGACATATGCTTCAAGGAATATTTTTAGCTTTTATTATTTATTTATATTTATATATCTGAACTTCGCATTGTGCTCGTTCATTGAAATATTATACTTACTTAATTAAAAAATTAATAATAAGATGAAAATGTGTAAAAAAGTTGTTCCAGAAATTTTTTAACAAAAGCTTCAATTCTTATACCTTTATCAAGCTAAACTAGAAGACGACATTCACTGAACAATCAACTCTACTCTGCATCCTCGTCTGTAGTTCAGTGTAGCAAAGAAGTTGCACGCTTCCATTATAGGCGATTTATGAGCGGCCACCGGCCGGTTAACCAACCGCCTGGAATTAAAATGCAAAATATGTGCTCAGAACCCAGCATGCCAACTGCCTTGACTGTGGCATAACCCAGCATGCCAACTGCCTTGACTGTGGCATAACCCAGCATGCCAACTGCCTTGACTGTGGCATAACGCCGCCATATGAAAGATATCCTGCCTATCGCGTGACAAATGCTGCGAGCCTTGACTAAATGACGGCGAATTCTTCCATGTTTAAGAAGGGTGCGTATGTAAATAGATGAAACCTATGAAAAAATCCAAACGCGGTTCTAATTAGAACAGGAAAAATGAGTTGTAAGCTTAATTGCTACGGAATTGATGGGTTTATAGATAATGGTTCAAAATTTTTGTATTCACTGGTGCTGATTCAATTAAGAGATGAGTTCCCTGCAATGTAACTCGTCATATGGAGGAGGTATAAGCCATGGAGTGGGGCTGTTGTCCTATACTATCTTTCCCCATAGAGTGGGGCTGTTGTGCCCACTCCCTCTCCCCATAGAGTGGGGCTGTTGTCCTCACTCCCTCTCCCCATAGAGTGGGGCTGTTGTCCCCGCTCCCTCTCCCCATAGAGTGGGGCTGTGTTCCGCACTCCACTCTCCCATAGAGTGGGGCTGTTGTCCCCACTCCCTCTCCCCATAGAGTGGGGCTGTGCTCCCCACTCCGCCTCCCATAGGGTGGGTCAGTAGTCCCCACTCCTCCCCATAGAGTGAGGCTGTACTCCCCACTCCTCCCCATAAAGTGGGACTGTACTTCCCACTCCTCCCCATAGGGTGGGGCAGCTCGCAGAATATTATCAGCGAGCGGTTGTCCCCAACACAACTATAGCCTGGCTATGGGTCAGTGAGCAAGAGAGAAGCCTGTTCCTGGTCTCGTTTTTTCCCCTCTCCTTGAGTCAGCCTTCAATCTTCCTTCCAAATGCATTTGTTCAAGATAAGGCTTATGTAAATCTCCTACTCGTAGGTTGACAGCCCCGGAGCAGTTTTTTTTATTAGTCGCACACGGCAACGTAAAGCCCATGAGGATTTGAAAAATAATGGTATAAACCTTGCCTTTTTCCTACCAATATTATATAATAATAATTAATATTTGATGGATTTGAATAATTATGGTATGAACTTTGCTATTTTTCTACGACTATTGATTAACAAAGGTTTGTTAGATTCGGATAACAATTAATGGTGTTGTACTTTCTATTTTCCTACGAATAATAAATAATAAATGATTGGCGCAGAAGTATAAAGTGTTGCTAGTTCATGTATAGTTTATGCCAAAACAACTAAGACTAATAAAACTGATCTGTTGAATATGCTGAGCAATTCAATGAAAAAAAAAATACTCTGTACTATTTCAACAAATATTGTATTTGATCGACACAAATAAATATTAATCTTGATCAACCTGCCTGAAACAGCTCAGGAGTTTCAAAACCAAAGTGATCCACAATACCATCGATCCTATCTCAGCAACTGACGACACACAGAGCGGGTGTAGTTCATCTAGATCTTTATTAAAGATCTCGGACAATTCAGATCCGGTTGACTTTTAGTTGGCCATCCATCAAGCGTCTTTTAAATTGCAACAAAGAAGTTGGTTCTCGAAGCGGCGAGCATTTCGATGCTGTGTTTGACTAGTGTGAATTTCGTGGTGGCATCTCATCTAATTTTTTTTTTATCGTTGAATTTTTTTTTCTCATCGAATTCTTTTCGCCAGTCATGTCGTCTAAATGATCTTGACCGGCGGGGGCTCGCAATCAGGACGCGTTTTTATTAACTCTTTATTTCACATGTTATATTTCCCCGCGATTCTTCAGCTGCACTGGTTTCATGAAATTTGTTAACTTCGCTTTTTTTCTCCACTTCTCGAATATTGCAGGCATCGCCACACTCAGAAAAATATTAGTTTATTGTCCAAAGTGTGACACGCTTTTTACTTTTGTGTGGGTAAGTTTATCTCGGCAAAATTACTTCTCAGTGCTGCGCAGGCTTTCTGCTCGTGCCAATTCTTATTTATTGGAATTTGCGAGTGAAGCGTTGATGATACCGAGTTTTTACAAGCGCTAGTCAGTTTGGCTTAATTGAATACAAATTCTGGATTTTAGATCAGGCTCAAGCATCAAAACTGAGACAACTATTCTATTTTGTCCTCGCCTTTCAGACTCTGGGACTCTGATATATAAATCCCTTCTTGACTGGAGAGAAGACAACCCGCATGCTCCATTACCGCCGCCCGAACACCTCTGGTCGTCACTCGGCACACAGCCAGGGAGCACAGTTCACTAAACGGCAATTACGCTACATGACTGGCCACGCTCGAGCGCTCTTTGTCTGCGCCAGTCTGCGCGCAGATCCTGCTACGCCTCCTTGCGGTGCTGTGTCTGCGCCGGTGGCGGCCTGCGCGCAGTTCCTCCTGCCTCTCCTAGGCAGTCTGTGTGCAGATCCTGGGCGCCTCCTAGGCAGTCTGTGTGCAGATCCTGCGGCGCCTCCTAGGCAGTCTGCGCGCAGATCCTGGGCGCCTCCTAGGCAGTCTGTGTGCAGATCCTGGGCGCCTCCTAGGCAGTCTGTGTGCAGATCCTGGGCGCCTCCTAGGCAGTCTGTGTGCAGATCCTGGGCGCCTCCTAGGCAGTCTGTGTGCAGATCCTGGGCGCCTCCTAGGCAGTCTGTGTGCAGATCCTGGGCGCCTNTGCGGCGCATCCTAAGCACTCTACGCGCAGATCCTGCGGCGCATCCTAAGCACTCTACGCGCAGATCCTGCGGCGCATCCTAAGCACTCTACGCGCAGATCCTGCGACTCCTCCATCCTGCGGCGCAGGTCTCGTTTGTCTCTCCGCAACCGGGGCGTCACGAGATCTAGCGCAGAATTTTGTGATGTTGCCTAAACATTCATATTGGAAATGTTTCAAGAGTCATCCGCCGCTTGCCGAACGCTACCAATGAAAGTTTTTTTTTCATTTATGTAGACGGCTAGTATCATTTATTTTCGACAAATGTATGCATAAAATTCAATGTTTTAATGGCAAAGGTTCCATTGGTAGACATAGTTAACCATTTAAACTATGTTTATCATCAACAAACCATCTTTTCTGAAGTTTATGTAATTTAAGTTACAGATACTAACGACTAGTAATTGAAACTATGTCCACTAAGGGGTTAAATTGTAGATAATTTATGCTAACTATTTGCAATTAAAACTATGTTTGATGTGGCTCGCACTGTTATTCTGTATACATATAGTTTCCATTTCAGACTATGCTTGCTGACGACATCAACGTATATATATTGAATTCTAACAGCACACAGTTTGAACTATGTTTTCTAACGGCCCAAAATATGAATCACAAATGCTAATAGATTGTAATTAAAATTAAATTGCAAGCCACTAAATTTTATTAAACTCGTTTGCTAAAAGAACGAATGGCAAGTTATGGTCACAAAAGGTGCTGATCGATACGCCGGGCCATCGTCAACTTGCGTATCAATGTCTTGGCCAGCGACGCTTTTGTTTACGTTGCTGGCTCGTAGGTGCTGTCCTGCTATAGCTCCGCTTCAAATTTATTAGTTCTGTAATTCTGGAAAGCTGTCATGAATCGAGATGGAACGAGCAATCTGGATGAAGCATGATCGTCCTCTGTCATGTCCGATGGCGGATCAGGTCAGCGCTGCCCTATGGTATTTCAGGGCCGACTTATGGTGTTTCTCCGCCGACTTATGGCATTTCTGAGCCGACCTATGGTATTTCAGCGCTGAGTTATGGTATTCAAGTGTCGGCTTATAGCATTTCAGCGCGAACTTATGGCATTTCTGCGCCGACCTATGGTATTTCAGGGCCGACTTATGGTATTTCAGGGCCGACTTATGGTATTTCAGGGCCGACTTATTATGTTTCAGCGCTGAATTATGGCATTTCTGCGCCGACCTATGGTATTTCAGCGTTGACTTATGGTATTCAGGTGCCGGCTTATAACATTTCAGCGCGGACATATGGCATTTCAGCGCTGACTTATGACATTTCTGCGCCGACTAATAGCATTTCAGTGCGGACTTATGGCATTTTTACGCTGACTTGTGATATTTCAGCGCTAACTTATAGCATTCAAGTGCCGGCTAGAGCATTTTGGCGCCGGCATACGGCATTTCAGCGCCGACACGCGGCAGTGTGGATGACGGTTTTTCGGTGTTCTGTTTTGAGATGGATTTATGCGTTGAAACTTGAAAGTGAAAAAGTCCGATACTATTACTTATTAGACCGGAAAAGTGCCCTGAGTGTCAAGTACTGAATTGCGGAAAGATTATTCCGGTCAGAGATAATGATAACAAAGATGATTCATTGTAGTGAAAGAATTATATATTATTATTAACGTAATATCCACTTTGAGGTATGATAAATTGTAAACGTTCATATAGGTTACAATATAAAAGGCCATTAGCTGTAATAGAAGGAACTGTATTTGTATGAATGTCACACAGCCAAGCATTGCCACACACACAGCGCCTCGTGTATAGAGCTCATGATTCCCCATACTCAGGGAAAAATAGATGTATAAAATAGTCTAAATAGTGACGCATATTCAACACATAGTACAGGTATGCCCCATTTCCGAGCAAAATTGGGTCAGGATGACTTACACCGACGGAAAAAGTACATCGCGGTTCGGACAATGTTTAGCTCATTTCATTGAGTGCATTGCAGGAATGGTCTCTTCAAAAGTTCCGCCCCATCTCTTCATTCACTCAACACTTAGAAAAATGAACGGGTCATTGTGTCGAAATAGTGATACGCCCTTTGCTTGTGGCACTGGTGAGTCCTTTTCCCGACTACTTTACAGTAGCTCAGGACATCCACTAAAGAGATAAAAGGGCATCAATATTTAGACAATATCTTACTCATTTCTGTGAGTGGTGCACCTCGTCTTGCTGCAGTTTTTTGCAGCAGAGAATCAAGTCTCGTATTGTCTGTCTTCATTAAATCAGTCGGTCTCTCAGTCTGGTTAATGTCAGCGTCTAGCCCTTAAAAAACTAGGGTATAAATGCGCCCTATACGAAATATATGGTTAAAAAGGTAATGAATAAGTAAGGTATGGGAAAGAGTAAAAAAAATTTGAAACGCGCCCCGTACGAAATTTACAGTAAAAATGTAATAAAATATGTAGAGTATAGGAAAATGTAATAAAAAATATAAAACTAGGAATAAGGGTAGAAAATAAATAAAGTGAATTGGTATGATAGAAATAGGATAGTTATTTGAGATTTCCTTCTATAGGATAGGACAAAATTGTGAATAGATGATATGTTATATTAGTTTTTGTAAAATATAGAAATATAACCGGGATATTATTTATGTTTAATACATGTTATCTGATGATTAAAGCAGTTATCGGTTTGATTAACAGAAGCTTCTTAAATATTGTATAATAATGTATAGAAACGTCCAATTCAAGAAATCTAAGATAGATATAACAGTTGAAAAAAAGTTATATACACGGAAAAGTTCAACTGATCGTAGAGCTTTCTCAGCGCCATTGTTGTCAACGATCTTTTGCATGTAATTAGATCCATGAAACAAAAAAGTTGAATAAATCCAGCAGCGTGGCAAGAAACCTCAAGCCGCGCCGGCTGATGTAAAATAAATCTTATTGTACAATCGCACAAGACAATGCCGAGCCACGTATGAAAGAAACATGAAGGTAAATCTGTCCGAGACTTGGTGTATTCACTGACGTGAATTATAACATATCAAGACACGGGGCTGCTCCAAAGCTTTTAATTATGTGCATTCGTTAAGAGTCGAGACAGAGATATGCCGCTCTTGCTGGTGTCTCTCAATGCTAATGGTGAGGAGAATTGTGCGCGGTTTTTCGGCGGCCAGCGATGTCTGATTAGGCATGCCGCTATATCTGCTGGACATTGCTATTGCAAAAAAAATCAGTGAACAATAGAATCATCGGTGGCTGTTGGATGGCCGACGCTTGGCCGGCCATGATCAGCTGAAATTTCCTGAAGATAATCGTTGGTAAAATTATGTGCGTTTATCGGCGGGTGTTCGACGGCCGACGCTTGGCCGGGCATGATAAGTTGAACTTCTTGAACACAATAGCATTGAAAATTATGTGCATTTTTTCGGTGGTTATGAAAAAGTCCAACGCTTGGCATGCCATGAATAGTTTACTTTGAAATGAATTACACCGCAATTAATAAAAATGATCGCTACAGGGGACTTGTGCTAAAATGCTGCACCAGTAATGAGGGCTCAAGTGCCAGCCCTTGTTTTGAATGTAGTGGAATCTTACAGGCAGTGTTACCTGTCTAGTGTTAACTTACTCGTCTTACTGTCACTAGTGGTCGGTAGTAACGCGGAGTCATTGGCATGAGGAACTAGCGCAGACTTTCACTGCATGACATTACTATAGTGGTGCATGGCTAGTATTGATTCATTCATTCTATTAATTCATTTTACTTGCTGCAGTATTTCATGCCCCGAAATGACAATATTGTACGTACCATACACGACCAGCGTTGCCGCTGTTTCGATTTAGAGAACAAAAAATAAATATCTTATGTTTGACGTCGCATTGTTGGCATGATGAGTGATGCATGTCGTGTCCCGAGTGTCATGTAGCGTCATCAATCTATTATTGATGTCCATCGGTTACCATGTGATGGAACTTTATCCGCATAATCTCCCTTTGATGTATTGATGAAGCCATTCTACTTGATGCCACCCCTGCTGCTGTTGTAGCTGTTGCTGCTGTTGTAGCTGTTGCTGCTGTTGTAGCTGTTGCTGCTGTTGTAGCTGTTGCTGCTGTTGTAGCTGTTGCTGCTGTTGTAGCTGCAGTAGCGGTTTCTCTCGTTGCAACTGTTGCAGTTATTAGTAGCTTCTGCTTTATGTTGTTAATGCAGTTGCTGCTGCTCTTATTTCCGCTTAATACCCACGGAATGAATATCATTCATTAAATATGAGCGTATGTTAAACATGCGTATTGAATAGCATTTTCAATAACTAAATTACCTAACAGTAACCTACCCACCGAGCAAATGGCGTTGTAACAACGTTGATTGTGTTAACATCAGATGCCTCGCGGTTATATGTTATTCAGGTTTGTTTTCAGAACTTTGTTGCAGAACTCACCATAAGTTAATTGTGTAAATGCCGTTTCTCATCAGTTTGTGCCCATTCATTAAGTTCACTCGGTTTTATTGACTTTCATGTACACAGAGTTACTGTTTACTTCGTAGAGTCTCTCTGGTACAGTCATTATGCGACCCAACACAATTAATTAGAGTGAATATCATAGTCACATATCATTTGTGACTATGATATGTGATATGTGACATATCATTTTCGATATGTCACATATCATTTCGATATATCACACATCATTTCGCTATATCATATATCATTTCAATATGTCGCATATCATTTCGATATTTCACACATCATTTCTCTACATCATATATCATTTCAATATGTCGCATATCATTTCGATATATCGAATATCAACACCATATACCACATTTCGATCTGTCACACATCTTTACGATGTACTTCGGTTTTAATGTTATGCATCGATCAACTTCATCAACTTGTCATCAAGTTGATGAGTGCATACAAACACACGACGTCCATCAATAGAGTTTCAGGTATTATAGATCTGACGGTACAGTAAGAAAAATGATGTGATCCTATTTGTCCAAATGGTGACTCTCTTACTCACAACACGAGCCGGAAGTAGATGTATCACTGACAACCGGAAGTATCATACCGTGCTAAACTAGGTCAGAGTGACCCACACAAGTACAATATTTGGACAAAGATCCTCTTATTTCTCCGAGTGCAATTTTTTGAGCCCCCCCCAAGAGCCTCTCCGCTGGTGATTTCAACGCATGTCTAGCCGCCAGCCTCAGCAGGTGTAGCCATCAGTCATGGTGGCTAAAGCCATCACTAGCGACAGTTTCACATCGCTTCATTATTACTACGAAATGTGAAGAGTCCCGCCACTCATGGAAACGAGTGGGACTTTGTCCAAATTGCTGGCTTCATTATTACTACGAAATGTGAAGAGTGCCGCCACTCGTGGAAATGAGTGGGACTTTGTCCAAATTGCTAGCTTCATTATTACTGCCTGCAGACGCACGAAATGTAAAGAGTGCCGCCACTCATGGAAATGAGTGGGACTCTGTCTAAATAACTGTACACTTGTGCGCTTACGTGGGTCATTTTGACTATAACTTTGGCCCGGCAAAACGCTACGTCAGTTTTCTATTCCTGTTGTAAGAAAGTGTAACATGATTTAAAGAATTTTACCCATTCGTTTTTCTGATTGTAGACTCGTGCCAATAGAAGCAGCGTATTCTGATGACTTATTCGTGACTCAGATATTGCGGTCAATCCTCCCCTCCCCCCATTTAATCCATCCCTTCCGCCATTTTTTTCATGTTCAGGTAAGAATAACATTGCTTGGATCTGAAAAGTTTAAAGCTCCGTAGTAAATTGCTGATGAGAAATTTTCTATGCTTGAGAGATCACAGATCTCTGCGCGTGCATTCTAGGTAGGAATAGCATTAGGAGAATTCATTCGCTTTATTAGTCAAGAAACTTGGGCCTTTGTGGGCAACTGAAAAAATTAATATATCATCAGTTTCTAAGCCGCGAGATGCTAAAGATGGTTTCGAGTTATATTTGTGGGTCGGGGAAATTCTTTGTGAAAATTTAAATGAAAATGAAAATAATTAAAATATATTCAGCATTTTCAAATGATAGATAATATACAACGCCGTGCTGATTATTGAAAAGATTTCTAATTGTGAGCGAAAAAATACGCTCTTGCAAACGAAATAATTTGTTATGTTTCGCAACACCTAATTTCTGGTGAACAGTATTCTACATTTAATGGGTTATTAACTGATTGGTTACGTTTCGTAACATTCGTTGAAATGGCGTAAATATCGTTTTTGAGCATTGAATTACCACGTAATAAGTCATAAAATATTGCGTACAAATCTAAACATTAAACTAGCAACCGACGCAGCATTGCCATCCACACACGGCGTGCGACTGAAGTTGTTATTCATAGAACCTCAGAACACTAACAAGTCTAGATATTATGAACACATAGAACATTAAATATTAAGAACAAATAGAACAACTCTAGATACTATGAACACATAGAATATTTATTATAAGGAACACATAGAACAACTCTAGATACCTTACTAAGAACACATAGAACACTATATAGATACTATGAACACATAGAGCATTAAATACTAAGAACACATAGAGCATTAAATACTAAGAACACATAGAACATTAAGTACTAAGAACACATAGAGCATTAAATACTAAGAACACATAGAACATTAAATACTAAGAACACACAGAGCATTAAATACCAAGAACACATAGAACATTAAACACTTTGAACACACAGAACATTAAATACTAAGAACACATAGAACAACTTTAGATACTAAGAACGCATAGAACATTAAATGCTAAGAACACATAGAACATTAAATACTAAGAACACATAGAACATTAAATACTAAGAATACATATAGAACGTTAAATACTAAGCATTAAATTATTACGTACTGATATCATTGGCTAAATTTACGGTCCAACTCTTGAATGTTTCATTACATTTTCGTACGAAGGACTACGTTGAATACGGGCAACTTGATGCATGATGAATAAGGTAATCAGAAACAAGTTTATAATATAATTAAATAAAATGAATGCACGGTAAATTATTTTTCTTTCACCGTGACATTGATGGCAAACGATTCAGTGAAACAGTGATAGGAAAAATCCATGGGAACGCATTCAAGCAGACTGAAAAAATCACGAAAAGAAAGCCAAAAAATAATAATTTCTTCAAATATTTGAGGCATGAATAATAATTTCATCCTTCGTTTCCCATTGACTGCTTATCGTGAGACACTCCGCACACGCGTGCATTTCTTATTCCTTTCATTTCCTGAAAGCATTAAAGGGATAACCTTCAATTTTTCCCTTTTACATTCCGTACTTTTTTTGGCTTTATTTTCGTCACCCCTCCAAAGAATGCACGCACGGGCGGCAAGCGCTAATTTCACTATCTCTTATCTCATCACTTGATCCCACAGTTACTCTCAGTCCCTCATCAGGTCCCTCAGTCCCTCATAAGGTCCCCCAGCCCTCCATCAGGCCCCCCAGTCCCTCATCAGATTCCCTCAGTTGTCGTTCCCTCGAATGTCCCTCAAGTCACTCCACCCTCACTCGATTTCTCCTCACCATATTTTATTTCACCCTTTACACCTTTACTTTTTCATTTTCAAACACTACACCCTATTTACGATCAGTAAACACTTCTAGATAATATGTGTTATTTATCGGTTAAATCTCAAGAATATGTTTGTATTATTTATCGGTTAAATCCCAAGATATTTTAATCAAGAAGTTGATATTCTTGATTAAAATCGTATATTTTTTCACTAAACTGGTCTCTACTTTCAACATGCCGTGAAAAATTCCATAACCTCATCACTTATAAGGCACGGCAGCATTCAGTGGCAGCTTTCATCAACTGAATTAATAATATTTTTTTTCAAGATGTTTTCAAATTTTTCAACAACAGGAATTATTTATCATAAACTGGATGGAACGGCTTCCAAAATTTCAGCAATTATTCCCTGAAATCAAAACCGCATTCATCGTTCAGATGTGATAGATCTTGGCTTCATATTTTTTCACGATTCTCAAAATATAATTCATAATTTATTCATTATTAATAATTGAGTGCAGATACATAAAACAGATCTAAATATGATCTCTTTGCTCCGGCATAGTTATTCAACCTTTTTTAATCCCTCTCAGAACGCCAAACATTCGACCACGGAACTATCATTCATTCACAGTATCATTTCTACGCTCTAATAATTTCCCCTATACTCTATAAACATCCCTCTATGTCTTATTTCTTTAACATCAGTAACGATTTCTTCCTATACTCTATAAACATCCCTCTACGTCTTATTTCTTTAACATCAGTAACGATTTCTTCCTATACTCTATAAACATCCCTCTACGTCTTATTTCTTTAACGTCAGTAACGATTTCTTCCTATACTCTATAAACATCCCTCTACGTCTTATTTCTTTAACGTCAGTAACGATTTCTTCCTATACTCTATAATCATCCCCCTATGTCTTATTTCTTTAACATCAGTAACGATTTCTTCCTATACTCTATAAACATCCCTCTATGTCTTATTTCTTCAACATCAGTAACGATTTCCTCTCCCTCCCCTCATGCTGGGAGGGGCGGTTACGATGTCGTATCGTTACGGTGCTCCGTACATCGATTTACCATTTACATACGCAGTGCTCATCTCACGGCCGCCGTTAGCTTGCTTCTCTGGCCTGCCTCCTCCTACTGCTGATACTACTGCTACTGTTGCGTTACTGCTGCTACTGTTGCGTTACTGCTGCTACTGCTGCGTTACTGCTG